>NC_092799.1:46334238-46351235 GCF_918797505.1 Bemisia tabaci | reverse complement strand
TGGTGCTTTGTTTTCACTCTCGCCTCATTGTTCAAAGTTCTATTCCTCGAGGAATAGGAATAAGATGAATTTTTATTTCACCTTTTAATTCGACGATTTAAATGCTGGTCGAGTTTGCGCTGCGTGTGTCGGTGCGTTTTAACATGCATCCGTCAAAATTTCAAGATGGAAATATCGTCTTGAATACGCAAGTAATGTCACCTTTACACATTCGCTGGATGAAGAGCGTAAGAGGTTGACGGTTAGACACCCTCTCAGTTATAGTGGTTGATAAATAGGAATTGTCGGCGTAGAGATTTTTCCCTGTTTTCCATCTGTGAGTGTATTTTTTTCTGGAAAAATTACGTCTTCGAGTCTTCTAGTCACTTCACTTTAAGTTGGAGGATAGTATAAGGTTTTTCTCTAGAAAAAACTTTGTATTTGACACCATGGCATTGAACCATAAAGAACGAATGAAACTGCTCTGAATTTATGACAATTGCTGACCTCCATCGGACCAATCGATAGCTCAGTAACAGCTCTCTCTTCCCACACCTCCGTTCATAGGACAGTCTCCCCCTCCCCCAGATTAATGGGGAGAGATTAAATTTACCTGAACGAAAATGATCTGCAATTGCCGAAAATCGACGCAGTTCAGCTACAATAAGTTGGGCGGAGATACGCGGTGATGATTTTTTCTCACGGATCAGCTCTAAAACGGTGTGATCTGCTCTATTGCCTTTCTTCGTTAGCGTTGTGTACTTAAGTACTATCACGACGCTCGACGTCATGTCTTTTTCTGGGTTACAAATTCCTTCAGAATAGTAAATCGAACTTTATTGATCTGATAATTGAAAAGGGGCTCTTGAGTTCATGGCCAGAAACCTTCGCGACGAAAACGAGGAAAGTTGTCATTTCATCAAGATCCAAAACTGTCAGATTCTTTTGCGCATTTTTGACCATTTCATTTAAACCTTTATTAAATAATCGATTCTTGTCAGAGCTCCTGGCCCCTCCAAGAATCGATACATTTCCATAGGTTTAAATGGATAAGAACGATGTTGCCAATTTGCTTGATCTGCCAATGCCTCGCTGATAAAACCGAAATCCAAACTTAGACAACCGTCATCTAAACTAACGTTTTTCGCATCCAGTAGTTTCTCGGAGGGCTCGCACGGTGAGAGTAGTCTCCGTTGCGACAAATTGGAGCCGATTTGTTTGACGCTGCAGGACCAATTTTCCATTGGTTCTGCTCCTGGCGACTTGTGCAGCAGATCAGTGAAATCTTCCGCGATCCTCCCGCGAACGCAGAAATCAGCTCTGCAAGTAAAAGGGTACCCCCTTTCATATTGAGCCCCAGTTAGCATGCATATTTACGCACTACGAGGCCCATCTCCGAATACTTTTACTCTGTTTTTCCGTCGAGTGCCGAGATGTCGTGCCGGGCGATTTTGGGGCTCGCCTTGACACCACACGACTCCTCCGGAATTGCGTTCCCTTTCGTTTCCGCTCCCCACACGTTGCCCGATTTCCACAAAAATCCAAATTTTTCAACAGAAGCAAAAATAAATAAATTATCTAGCTTAAAAATACCTTAAATGGTAGTTTAAGTGGGTAAATGAATGAGTTGCTTGTAAGCGGCTGTTGCGGGAACGATACTGCTTCGATGCTCGGAAAAATTATCGCGGAGGATCACAAGTTTTGTGAGCACTTCTTTCGCGAAATTAGATGATATATTTAATGATGTGGCAATTATGAATATGCAGTCGAATTTTCGGTCGTGATTTTCATCGCAGCAAGACCGGATACGAGAGGAAAGAAAATGGGGAAAGTTGGAAACTCTTCGTGAGAAGTGTTGACTTGATGACGAGTTCGTAGAGTATTATTGAGTTTCTTCTGATACTGTTTGTTGCCATTTTTGTTATACTGTTCAGAAATTTTTAATTTTTTTTTGTGGTTCGAGGAAGAAGAAGAGGCCATTTTTGTTCTGCTCTTATTTTGAAGTTTTTCTATTAACTCAGTAATATACCTCCTAAAGGACATTAATGGTGAAAAGGACGAGAGACCTTTGCCTTTGGAACATATCCATATGAAATTGAAGTTTGCACCATGTAAGGCCCAGAGTCAGTGTCAGTATCAAAAGAGACTAAGACAAGTGTAAGTGACACTGATATTAGTCTTGGTCAGTGTCAGGTCAGTGCTCGCATGAAGACTGAACTCAATGACGATCTGATCGCCCTGCGATCGTAGCTCGGTCGTATTTGAACTGACTCTGATTAGCACTAACATCAGAGGTTTTAATAGGAGAATATAACCAGCTGTGTTTTGAAACAATAAATTAATGTCTAATAAATGACCTCATGTTGATATTATCAGCAATATAGCTTTCGTAAAGCCCAAAAACGATATTAAGCCAAATATTTACATTTTGTAGCAGACGCAGACTAACAAAACCGCCAAAAAGTTCTGATAGCGTAGTTTTCATTTTATTCTCAATAATCTCATGTATCACCGGGGTAAAATTAGTAGCCATATTACTAGAGTCGTGGCGTCTGAATTACCCTGGTAAAAATTGGCAGTAGAATCTGTGTTCCAAAATACCATGGACCTACAGCCGGCTGTAAGATTTCCAATAGCTTCTGCAACACAAGTTCTAATAGCCTTTTATAGCCGATGGCGATTAAGCAGCAGCCTGGCGATAAAGTGTATGCTAAACGTTACTGATTACGGATGCTAGGACTTAGTGAGTTTTTGGACTACCGCTCGCTTTTTGGGCCGCTGTATCTTGATTTAATTTGCGAGGAAAGCTCCGTACTTTTAAAGGATGCCTGCAATTCCTAATATGTTGGAGCGCCTTCAATTTCGTATGACACTGTGCAATACCTCTGGTGTGAGATAGTTGCTTCAAGCGCCGCGGCAGGCGGGCAACCAGCGCTGAACGCGCATTGGCGCCTACAAACCTAACAGGGATACTTCACGCATTGCGCAATGCGTGAAGTATCCCTGTTAGGTTTGTAGGCGCCAGTGCGCTGCCGCTTCGCTCTGTGTTAGGCTCTAATATTTAATCTCGCGGAGTCAGCGTTTTTCAACTCATGACTTTGAAATGTTTGCACCCTCTGTATGGATTATTCTCATTTTAATTGATGAAAAAAATATGTAGTAAAAGAAAATATAATGTGCGTTTTGTAAATATTAAGGTGATTCCGTACAAACTTAAGGATTTACAAAGCACAAAAATTTCTACACAATTCCGTATAGCCTTTTATAGCCGATGGCGAAAAAGCAACAGCCAGGCGATAAAGTGTAAAGCCCGGCGATAGGAACTATAGCCCGGCTGTATAATTTTTTCGCTTCGTTCAGCCCGACCGTATGATTTTTTCCACTTTCTACAGCCAGCTACATGATTTTCTATAGCCCTCTTCAGTCGGCTATAAGAATTCCTATGGTATTTTGAAACGCAGCTCCTATCGCCAATTTTTACCGGGGTAATGGTAGCCTCCACCAAATTCTGTGGAGTTTTTATCATTAAATGCCAATTTTACCAAAAATGGTAAAATCACCACTTATACGGATAAAAATACCCAGTTATAGCTATCATTAGGATTAATATTTTCGTCACTTTGGTCACTAATATCCCTAGGTAAAACTATTTGCCACCAACACGTCGGTATTTGGTTTTTCGGAATCGTCTCGGGTTTTTAGTGTTGTATTTTTAGCCGCCTTGTTTCCTGTTTTTCCCCTTGTTTCTTGTCATCTTATCATTGTCTCGGGCCGCTTCGTAAAAATTTGTATCTATAAAACTATTTACTGTCCTGATGGTCGCGCAAGACGAAAGACTGTTTACCACGTACACGATTTGTTTTTAAGTTTCATGGAAATGAAGACAGATGCTGGGGCAGTGTTTGTGGCCGCGGGCGTTTTTACCTTCGGCTGTCAGCCTGGAACAAAGACGAGGCGAGCAAATTTGTCAAAAATTGTCTAATTCAGCCGGGGTCACTTCCTCTCGAGGTCCGGGATAGGGGCGAAAATTTGAAAAGGAGCAACGCAGAAGGGGGGGGGGGGGGCGAGTGGATCGAAGGACAGTAGCCGCGTGGATAAGAATACTAAACGATGCAACTGTTTCGGCCGAAAAACTTGAAGGAGTGGGTATCGTGGTGACCGAGGACTGTGGAGCAGACGAAATTGTTTCGCCTCGGAACCGCTTGCGTATACACCCGCGCACAACTCACGACCATCTACTCGTATCTCATGAGTATATGATTTGAATAAATTGAATTTGAATGCAAGTTGCACGAATGCACTTGAATTTATGGTGTACCGCGGGGCGTCCATGGGCTTGTTCGTACTCAATTTATGAATGTAAAGTGAAAAATGGACAGACAACCTTTTGCTTCACAACACCATTTGTTGCAACTGAATGTGGAAAAAAGTTGCATCTCTGCGGTGTAATCTCAAAGTTACCCAAGTTGCATCTTTATCGCATTGAAAGAGCAACTTTTGGGATGATTGAGCGTTACCGAAATTATATATTTTACGCGTGAAAATTCTGCAATGATGACACAGGGGTAACATCTAATTTTTCAGCACACGACGATTTTACCATTGAATAGCAGCTTTCCTGAGCATTTTGAACAGCATTTCTCTCCTTGGGCTTTACACTTTTTAGCAGAGAAAAATTAGTTAAAACATTTCGGGAATCGTTGAGGTATTTAGGGCTCCTCCAGGGATGTTATCCCACGAAAATCTTGAAATGAAAGGGGGAGGGTCAACTTCAAAAATAGCAAAAAATGCCGTAAACTCAATCAAAACTTACCAAAATTGACCTATAAAAAGTTCAACTTTTAAGTGAGAAGTGAGGGGGGGGGGGGGGGGTCGAGCCTTCGTGCTCTCCACAAATATATGGAATTTTATCTATTGAATTGGATCAGAATGAATCAAAGCCAAAAGTGACGTCATCGATGATCTGACTGACGTCACTGCGGTCAGTAGTGCTCCGAGTCCGTTGCCCGTTGCCCGACCTCGGCGGCGATTCAACCGCGCATGCGCATTGCTCATCGCGTGCGGTATCCACAGTGGCGAGGTGTGAAGAATCGACTATCGATATTTTTCCATTTAAGGCTATGGTAAAGAATCGATTATTAAGGTATACCCTGATAATCGATCATTTTCCATGGGTCTGGATGGCGGATCGATCGATTCACCGCTAAGCACGGCGAGTCACTAGATTTACATAGAGACAAAAGTGGGTGTTTTGTATATTATGTAAACCTCGGCTCATTGTGCGGGCAGGATCGTCACAGGCACTGACCGAGCATCGTCGCGTTTTGCTCGTCCGTTGCGCAACGGCAAGATGGCATAAACGGCCTAAATGGCCTAAATGGCCCGAATGGCATAAATGGCCTAAATGACGACCGGCCTGGACAACGGCGGCTGCAATTAGTCACCAGCCCCACGCTGCCAAGTTTTTCTACGCGATGGTAGGGACATATTTCGTCACGAGCAAAGAAAAACTGCATTTTTTCATGCTGGCAATTTCGAATCGATTAAATCGACTTATCAGATTTTTGGACGTAAATCATCTGAAAGTTGCACTGACTTCTGTGGGTCGTCGATTCAAAATTGGACAAAAATGTTCTAACCGATGAGGCAAATAATTGCCTAAAATAAAACGATTGTCGTCAAAGTTTGGTCCAAACTTCGAAACCGTCAACGTGGGATGACGTAATCTCGGAGATTTTTCATCTTTTCAATTCCAAATTTTTTCTTTTTTTGCCCTTTTTTATTGGAATCTCTCTTTTTTCTATAAAACCGCCAAATCCTCTAAAGTTTATTCGAACTTTGCCAAATTCCCTCCGAAAGAAGTATTCGTTTTCAAGAAAAGCTGAAAATATTCCTATGAAACTTCCAGACTTTTCAAGGATTGATAACTACTAACTGTGT
The DNA here is from genome assembly GCF_918797505.1 of Bemisia tabaci. Lineage (NCBI taxonomy): Eukaryota > Metazoa > Arthropoda > Insecta > Hemiptera > Aleyrodidae > Bemisia > Bemisia tabaci. The sequence goes on along the minus strand of NC_092799.1, from coordinate 46,345,316 downwards.
CCGAAGTAATCAATGCGAAAAATGGGGGGGGGGGGGGAAATTGGCAACGTTTGAATTTTCATATATACGGCGTTCTCCTTTACCACGGCAGTATTCCCATCATCTCAATCCTAAGATCAGTCCAAAACTGATTACAGCATGCCTGAGCCGGAAGACATTAAGGAGTTGGTCAAGCGTTTGATGATATTAAAGAGGTCATTTTGTTGCGGTTACCGGGTTACACTCATCTGACACTCAACGTGTCGGGCGGTTTTTTTTTCTTTTTAATTTTCCTCTGATGAGCTTTTTGATGCAATTTCCAGTTTGGCACAAGAAGTGCAAACTCTTAGTGAGATCTTTTTCACCGTTTGAACGTAATATAACATGCGCCTCTCGCGAACATTTTAGATGGAAATAAATTGACAAAGCGGAAAGAGACTTCAACGCCAGGGAAGAAAAGTGGCGCAGAGTAGCTCTCAAATATACGAGGGGCGTTCAATAAGTAAGTATCCCCCCCTCTCTAAAATCCATAAAAATGGACCAATTTTAAAAAACTTGGGCTCAAAATCTTCCTTAGGATATTTTGAGTTCAACAAAACAAACCGCAACAAAATCGGACTATGTGCGGCCGAACGCGAGCCGTTTGAACGCGCCGAGGTGCTCGACGCTCCCGCCGAATCTGCGAGGATTTGAAGTCCGCTACAGGAGAAGAGCTTCTCTGCCAAAGCCTCAGTCGTTCATCACTGACGAAAAATCAAAGCAATTTTTGTAGAATAAGGGGCTTACCTCACTTCTCCACACAACCAGCTCGATCCAAGCAAGTCTGATACTGAGACTAAGATTAAGAGAACAGCTTTTGGATGCCTCGTGCGTGGAAGTCTTTCAGCTGACCGCGGATGAAGGAGTGGACGGCTTGTTTGACCTCTTCCACAGATTCAAAATTAACTCCTCCGAGTTCAGATTTCAGATACGATAATAAATGGCAAACCAGACCACTATTTATTCCCGTTCCTGAAATCTGAACTTGGAGGAGTTAATTTTGAATCTGTGGAAGAGGTCAAACAAGCCGTCCACTCCTTCATCCGCGGTCAGCTGAAAGACTTCCACGCACGAGGCATCCAAAAGCTGTTCTCTTAATCTTAGTCTCAGTATCAGACTTGCTTGGATCGAGCTGGTTGTGTGGAGAAGTGAGGTAAGCCCCTTATTCTACAAAAATTGCTTTGATTTTTCGTCAGTGATGAACGACTGAGGCTTTGGCAGAGAAGCTCTTCTCCTGTAGCGGACTTCAAATCCTCGCAGATTCGGCGGGAGCGTCGAGCACCTCGGCGCGTTCAAACGGCTCGCGTTCGGCCGCACATAGTCCGATTTTGTTGCGGTTTGTTTTGTTGAACTCAAAATATCCTAAGGAAGATTTTGAGCCCAAGTTTTTTAAAATTGGTCCATTTTTATGGATTTTAGAGAGGGGGGATACTTACTTATTGAACGCCCCTCGTAGCAGCCTGTTTCAAGCCCTAAGTTTTGAAGTGTCATTGAGTTTAGTAACTCTCATCATATGTAGGAGAATAATAAGGTGTTTAGACGGGAAACAAGGCTAAGATACGGCAACAAATAACCCGAGACCTATCGGCTCAAAACTGAGTCATTTTCAGACGGAAAATATGGTAAAAATAAAAAAAAAAAATATGGAAGAAACTACACGATTTTTCTTTGCAATTTTGTAATTTTGTTCATACTTATTAATTTTTGGTGTATTTTTCGACCGAAAATGACTCGGGTTTGAGTCAACGTCTCAAATTTTCATTGTTGTATTTTAGCCTTCGTTTCCCGTTTTTTTCCGTTGTTTTTCTCCTTTTAACCATTGTCTCGGGTTTCTTCGTAAAAATGTGTATCTATCTCTTCATAAACAGCGTCTACTACTGCCGTGCTAAGGAAGAACGCCGTATAAACATTCCAGACCTGCCAAATTTCCCTTAATCAAAAATGTATATTTGACGGCATATTTTTTCCACGCAATTTTCAGATATTTTACATTCAACTGCGTAAAAAAAATTTCTGAAATTTTTGGAAAAAACATTCACAATTCTCCCAGTAAATTTGGCTTCTATTGTTGGAAACTCGGCACTCCCGATGGCTCATATTATGGTGGTCTTCCTTTAGCACGGCAGAGTACACTGGAAAAAGAAACACATTGGATCTAGAGTCCAGACTCTTGAAAACATTTACAAGAAAAACTACTCTTGATTTAAGCGGATTTTTGCTTGAATCGAAACGAAATCCGCTTAAATTAAGAGGCTTGGTTCTTGATTTGAGCTAGATTCTGATTGAATCAAGAGTACTTTTTCTTGTCGATATTTTTAAGAGTCTAGACTCTAGATCCAATGTGTTTTTTTCCAGTGTAGGCAAGAGCTATAGTTAAATTAGTCAATTTTGGCAACGACGCAGTGATATTTATCTGATCCACGATTCAGTCGGTGACTTTAATTCGTGTCGCAGCGTGGACATTTTAGTTGGCTCAATGCTAACCGTTCACTTTTCGCCGATGTCAAACGAAGTCGGAACGGGAGTGATACACGAATTTTCTGGATTCGAAATGTCACGAAGTAGCCGTGGATAAAAGCATTCAAAAGCAAGTAGCTACGGATTGTGCACATTTAAGGACACCCGGCCGGCCCAAGGGCCGTAATTGAGGAAAAATGAGACTATCTTAAAATTAAGAGGAGAAAAGAAGGACCTTGAAATAAACAGTGATACTTCATTGCTTCATCACAGTAGTAGGGATCAAATATACGTCAGTGCACTTTAACCTAAATTATCACTTATTGAAACTTTCACTATGGATCGTATTCGATAGTGGTTCGGTTTATCGTTTGGTTCAAAGCAATAGAACATAACCTCGAACCAAAATTTTAGGATGTAAGTCAGAAAAGCTAAGATGAGAAATTTCGTATCATCACTGGGGGAAAAGAACACATTGGATCTAGATTCAGACTCTTGAAAACATTGACAAGAAAAAATACTCTTGATTCAATCAGATTTTGCTTAAATCAAAAAGGAAATCCGCTCAAATTAAGAGGCTTGGTTCTACACCTAAGCAAAAATCCGATTGAATCAAGAGTATTTTTTCTTGTCGATTTTTTTAAGAGTCTGGACTCTAGATCCAATGTGTTTTTTTTTCTAGTGATTTCATTACTCTTGGCCAATTAGTACTTACACGAGTTGCATACGAATCAAAAATCTATCACAAAAAACCCGTTTCGTCAGATTACTCAAGTGACTTTTGAGGCTATGTTTATGTTTCGAACTAATCGATATAGATTTTCAAAAATAATTATACATATGAATAAAGGACAATTTGAGGAGTCAGTAAGCAGATTTGTATGATGACGATATGAGAAAGTCTTATGAGGGTTTCCTTCTTTGGTTATGCACACCGGCCCAGTGAGAACAAGATGCAGATCATTGGCCTCTACTTTTCTGCTCCATCGTTGAAGTCTCCATCCGTGCCCGAGGTCTCCGTCACGTTCATTGCGCTCCGTTAACATAGGAGTGTGACTGGCTTTTAACATGAGCCTCAGATAGAATGGAATCATACGGACGCCAGAGCTCACCATTCAGTGTCGTTACACCGTTCCGTTAGGGAGGCAAAGACATGGGTAATCTCACCGTATCTCCGTCCCTTAGACTGTCACGTTTATGACAGAATTATACATCTGAAGCCACCGTCCTGGGCCGTGAGTTACCTCAAGGGTATTAATTTTTGCATGATGATCCAGGTTTGTCCTCAAGTGCATCGCTCGGGGTGGGGGCTCGAACAAAGCAGGAATGACCCTCGAGATTTGAGATGTAGAATGAACAATGTGTCCTTTTTGAATGATCGCCGCCTTTATGTGTTACATTGTTGGGCCACCCAGTGTTTTTAAAAATATACTATGAATTGCAGCCATGGCGTTTTCGTGCACATGAACACTAATTGGACGTATTTCTATCAAACGGAACTATGTGCATTATGACGTGAGCCCTGTTATGCGTGTTTTTTTATGGGTCTCAGGGATCAAGTCTTAATGCACATAGTTCCGTTTGGCAGAGATACGTCGAGTTAATATCAGCTCAAATGTGCGAGTTAGAAGTATCGCTTATTTTAGGGAGCCAAAGCACGGTTTACCTAAGGAGAGCAAAACAGCAATGTGATAATACCTTTCAATCTAGGGATTCAAGGAAGTTCTATCGGTTATACACAGAGGTGAATGTACTCTGCATAGCAAGAATCGCATTTTTGAGTTCATAAAACATGGATCGAATTGCATTTTGAAAGCTAAAATAGCAACTTTGGGTGAGAGGGTCGTTGCCAAATGACGATTATCACTCGCTCAATCTCGCCATACATTTATCTATTTGGTCTGATACTTTGTCGGAGAAATATAGAAAAAGTCTAGAATGGAGTTATGACATTTCCCCTTTAGACGGCGGCATAGGTCTTCCACCAGAAATACGCCCTAGAGGTAATTAAGCCACTGTGAATCCGGAATCTCCTAGCTAGAGATCAGAACGAAATTTCATCTTCTTTTGAATTATCTATTAATTTTTTATAAAATTTTAAGGAGTTTCCCGGAGCTGCATATGCACCTCTTGACATCAATACGGCAATTCGAGAAGAAACTTCGAGATTTTAAAATTAAAAAACGCAATAGTGTATTTCCTCTGGACAATACACTTAAAATGTTACTGTTTCTGTGCGTTGCATGGCGTACCTACTAAGTTCATTGCAGGAGCTTTAAAAAATTGCACACGGAGAAAAAACCTCGTTCGTGGGACCCGAAGTTTAGGTCTTATGGATCTCTGAAGTTTTCAGATTTAGCATCTGAACACTTTAAGTCTAGCTGTCGAGGTTCGGATCACACATCTGAAACTTCAGTTCTTACATCTGAAGTACTTCAGATGTGAGAACTGAAGTTTTTCGGATTTGAGAACCGAAGTACTTCAGATGTAAGAACTGAAGTTTCAGATGTGTGATCCAAACCTTAGCAGCTGGACCATAAGTGTTCGGATGCTCAATCCGAAAACTTCAGAGATCCATATGAACTAAACTTCGGGTCCCACGCACGAAGTTTTTTTCTCCGTGCATAAAATTCCTTCTGATAAAGTTCGATGAAATTTTGCATCTCTGCCGTTGGCGCATGTGCAGAAAGCGGCGGTGCACTGCCAACGGGTTTCTTCGGCGAGCGTTCGATGCGGCGGCCTCGGAAATTTCGAGTGCAATTAGCCGGTGATTTTTCACGCAAGGTGACTCGGAATGTCGTAACTGTCACTCGGAGACGGAGTGCATGCAAAGAGGTAGCCCGGCGCGGCGCGGATCTACACGACATGTCGATTGTGGATGGAAGCCCGGTGAGTCCTGACGCGGTGATGAGTCCGTCCTTGGCGGTCGTCGTCGACGTCGCTGACACCCCGCCGACGCCGCCGTCGTCCGCCGTCTTGGCGCTCCTGGCTCCTGCACTTCGCTCTTCGCTCTTCGCTTCGCCACCGTGACATTGACCGAGGCTCCCAGCTCCGCTCTCTGCCACGCTCTGTCTTGTGCCACGCATCCACGTACTACCTGTAGGAGCAAGGGGAACCAAAACTGCAGGAACAAGGAGAACCAGAAATGTAAGAAGAAGGGGGAATCAAAACTGTAGGAACAAGGGGAACCAAAACTCTAGGAACAAGGGGTAACCAAAAATGTTAAGAACAAGCAGGCGAATCAAAACTGTAGGAACAAGGGGAACCAAAAATGTAGGAGCAAAAGGGAACCAATACTGTAGGATCAAAGGGAACCACAACTGTAAGAACAAGGGGGAATCAAAACTGTAGGAGCAAGGGGAACCAAAACTATAGGAACGAGGGAGAACCAAAACTGAGGGGTAAGGGAGTTTCAAAACTACTGTGGGAGTAAGGGGAACCAAAACTTATAGGGACGAGAGGGGAACCAAAACTATAGGGACAAGGGGGAACCAAAACTCTAGGAACGAGGGGGAGAAAAGGATGGAAATAAGGTTAAATAGCTGGGAGATCAGAGGACGTGTTCGTAGGTAAAGAGGACCAGAGACAAGTGAAGTAGCGCAACCAAGGAGACATATAAGCAATGTATACAACCGAAATTGTACATTACCCAAGTAGCATTTTTCAACTGAAATATCGCTATATTTTGGTATAAGGATGCGGTTTTTTTTGGCTATAAAGTCGCTTGGATTATCAACATCTGAGCGATTGTCCTCGATCTTGTCGCAATTTTATCACTATAAAATCGCGGTTGATAAAATCGAAAGAATTTCAATTTATCACCAATTTTTGTTCGATAATATTGCTATAAATCGCCGTGGCGTGCTTATATGGCGTGCATTGAGGTCCTTTATCGTACTTCTAAAGTCTTTGACGCTAAACAAGAAAAAAAAAACTAATGAACGGACGCCCACGTCCGTGTTCTTCACGTCTTAACTTCGTAATTTTGAATGCCTGAGTTTCTTACTTTTTAGCTAAATACTCACAGTACCGTGCTGTCGAACTTTTAGGGGGATTATGAATATGTATCCTTGGAGACTTTAACGCTATACCTAAAAAAACAACTAATGAACAAGCGCCCATTTGTCCGTGCTTTCTACCTCGTGCCGCGCAGAGTTTTTATTCCGGTAACTTCTTACTTTTTGGGTACATACTCAGTGCTGTGTTATCAAAATTCCCGATGGATTATACGTATTCCCGGGAACTTTAACGCTAAACAAGAAAAACAACTAATTAACGTACATGCGCCCCGCTCTCATGCCCTTGCTTTTTACCTCATAACTCTTGTAACGTAATGTCTCATGCCTGCACGTCTTACTTGAACTTTATTTTGGCTACATCCTCGCTCCAGTGCTGTATTGCCGAAATTCGCTGAGAATTATGCGTATCGCTACGTTGCCAAAATTACCGAAAATTCCAAATTCCTAGGCATTGACACTTCGCCACAGGTGTTCTTGATGCATGTGGTGTGCGGAGCAGTGGAGTGAGGAGTCGGGCGTACAATGAGTGCCAGTCTCCGGTGGAGCTTGGCATGGCCCGGTGCGGCGCACAGTGGGTCACAGTCGATCAAAGAAGTCGAAAAGAATTTTTTGACTAAAACTGCAAATTTTTATGTGTCATTCGTCACATTTCAAAATTCAAGGGGTGGTTATGGAGGAAATATTTCACGAGGAAACTAATGGAACCACTTTCAAAACTTCAAAGTTTTGTATGAACGGAGTTATGAGCTTTTAAAAGTTCCAAATGTTGTCCGACCTTCCCTATTGACTCGATCCATTGTGCGGCGGAGCGTTTCAGGCTCTTCCCAATCCGCGATTCCGCGCGTCTTCGACGACCAACAAATCGGTCTAGATTCCGATCATCGCGGCCAGTCGCACCACGCTCGTGCAGAAGCGTTGTCAAGTTATGCACGAAAGTGTGAATTAAGCGGGGAAAAATTGAACCTTCTGAGAAAAAAAGTTACGGGCTGAATAGACATACTGACCGTTCCGGGCTCAAAGGCCAAAATTTCCGGGTGCTGGAGCCGTAGCTTCGATTGCTCCGGGTGCCACGTCCGGTACTTCCGGCCTCCAAGCCTGGAACGTGGACGGTATGTCTATATGACCCGTAATTACGGCCTCCAGGACCGGGGTTTTTTTTCCACTGTGAGCGACCAAGTCTTTTGGTTGATCCGACACAAAAAGAGTATCAAAGTAACACTAAGCATGGACATTTTTTGACTGTATATGTGGAGAATTCCTCTCCATTTGGGGGCGTAGGATCATGTTAGTTGTAACCTCGTCATAGGAATTATCCGTTACACATAATGAGACCCAAACAATTATAAAGACATAATCACGACGGTGAAACTCTAGAACCACGTATCTCAGTTTGCGACGTTACAGACTTCCTACCATACCTTATTTTTTTAAGTGGAGAACTACTCAACGTCAATTGATAACTTGTTGTTAACAAGGTGGAGAAATGGTGCTGGGTCCACACCATTTCGCGGGGAAAAAAAGCCAAGAAATACCAAAAATTAAAATTAGAGTCAAAAATAAATGTTTAGAACTCTAATGCGCACCAGTAGCAGTAGCCAGTAGCCAGTACTGGTGCGCATTAGAGTTCTAAAAATTTATTTTTGACTCTAATTTTATTTTTGGTATTTCTTGCTTTGTTTCCCCGCGAAATGGTGTGGACCCAGCACCATTTCTCCACCTTGTTAAATACAGTTTCGGGCCACTTTTTAGTGTTTAATTTTTTAACTTGTTGTTAACTGTTGTTAACTTCCGGGATTTTTCTTCTCTGTGCAGAGCAAAAATTTTAGGATGAACTTCAAGGAATGATGTTGATTTGTTCTCCTTTAAAACAATAAAATAGGAACGGAGTTTTTCAAATAATGCAAACGAGCTACGTGGCTCAGGATTTTTGCCGTTGAGAAGCTTTTTCACAGCTACCAATGAGAATAAATTGATAATTATGGCTTCTTCTTTTAAAAAAAAAAAAAAAAATTAAGTTTTTAAAAATTCCTGATAGTGAATATCAAAATAATTTCAAACTAGTTGAAAATCAAAAATTAACTCAGAAAAGAAAGGAATAACGCTGGCAACGCTGTTCGCACCTTCCCCCTTCCTCTTCTGGTGCCGGAGCTGAGACCAGTTATGTCTGCCCCGATTCACTTCCTCAGTTCCTCACACATTCACTCACTGGTACACTTACCTTCACATACTTACACTATCACTCGCTGCACACTTTTCCTGCTTCAAGAGCAACTCCGAGAGTTCACGGTCAAAGCAGGACTTTCGATCCGGAATGGACTTAACGCGAGTCTTAACTTAAAAGTTACTTGATTGAAACCCTCCTCTTCATCGGAAAGCAGAATTAGGGAAACTATCTTGATTTTTGCAAATTCATCTCGAATTTGATACACATATTTTTCGTGAGATTGAGAGACCAGACACCCGGTTAACTAAGAAAATTCGGGTTCATACTTACCAACGACGGTAAAACTAAAAACCAAAGGGTCTTGATTGACACATTTCAATAATTCCGTCCCTCTTCCATGTCTTGAAAAAGATGTTTACCCACTATTCGCATTGAATTTGTAAAAAAAATTCTCAGATATTAATCGAAGGAAAAGTATGCAAAGCCTCAGAAAGATGTTGGATTTTTTTGCATCAAAAGTCGGGTTGGTTTGCAAATTGGGTGGTATTGTTTTCCTCGTTTCACCCTCAATACCTTTGCTACTTCGATTCCTGTGCTGCCACGAATGAGAACACATTTTGCTTACCTCGTTAAGTGAAGGCGCATCTATACAGGCAATTTGATACATGCATATTCAAATTGTAAGAACTGTAGATCTCCAAATATCTAGATATAGCATTATCAAAACCTCAAATCATCGGGAAGGTAACACATTGGTAAGAACGCGTAAACATATCTTTAACCAGGAAAGATCGACTTGGGACTTTCAGGCATCATTTTTGGGTGAAATTCTCTGTAAATTTTTAATTTTTTGGGGTACTACTTACAATGAAGACAGAGAATCATGTATATGCATTCTTTTAACACGTATAATTTAGGTGCGAGCCCTTATTCGCTGATTATTATTCATTGGTGATGGTGTTCTGATTATCCAAATTTCCCGCGTATCTGGATTATTGCGGTCCAAATTGACTTGGATAGTTCGAAATCTAATGTGGGTATGAATTGATCACATGAATCATGATAGTAATGGTGCTCCTAAATTTGTGTTGCAGATCAGGATGCTGCGGGAGCTCTCCCTCGTGGTTCTTGGTGCGATCGTGGTCGCAGCCCAAAGGAGACTGGCTCTTCCAGACCCCCGAAGCTGTGCTAGCAGTAAGTATCTTTTGCTTTTGCTTTAACTTCAATTATCAAATTTCAAAACCTATTATAGCAGGATTCTATTTCTTATAACCTACTTTGTGTTCTATTAAAAAAAATAACATTCTTCATTAAAATTTTTGAGATATTTTGAATACCCTAGTAGCAGAACCGTAGAAGGAAAAGATAAAGATTATGTACGAAATTTAATTTTTTTTACATAACGCATGCATACGAAAGTGGTAAAAGTGAACATTTTTATGTAACCATTATATAAAAAAAGTCATAATTTTCGTGAGCTTTTCGTAACGTACTAAAAAATCTTCTAATTCGCGAAAAGCTCACGAAAATGATGACCTTTTTTTCTTGTAATTGTTACATAAAAATGTTCACTTTTAACACTTTCGTATGCATGCGTCATATAAAAAAATAAAAAAAATTGTGTATAAAAAAAATTACCTTATCTAGCTTTTATCATTTTTCATATATTATGGCCAGGTCTGAACTTTGATTTTTTTTATATAAGCGTTACACGTTTTTTATGTAAAACTACCATTTAGATAACAGATATATTTTTTTATACTTTTTTCAGAGAAACAAAAATTTGTTCTACTACTAAGGTAGCGCTCTTATATGCGCCAGGGATTTGCGATATAAGTACTTTACATCCCGTAAAATTACGCGAGAAACACAATGGTACCACAAGTTTTCTCTTAAAGGAACTTAAAAGCTCAAAAAAGCTGTTACTGTTGAGGGCGTAACGGAGGGAATCCCTCACGCTACGTTGAGAGTGCACCGCTGTATCTGCATAATACTTCGGCACTCCGTGCACAGATTGGGAGCAAATACATTAGCAGAGCTGGCATTTTATTTGAGGAATCCGTGGCTGGAACCACGGCAGCTCTGCTAAAGTATTTTTATCCTTATCTGTACACAGAGAGTTTGACAGAACATAGAGCAGCGGTGGGCTCTCAACTTTCAGTTTCATACAGTTCTCAAGTTAGAGAGCTTCTTTTTGAAGTTTGGGAGGCTGCTTCAGAGAAATGCACAAGCACCATCGTATTTCTCGCGAAAATTTGCACAAAAAAAGTATGTGAGGTAGTGTGTGGCCGAAGTGCTAGGTAAATATTAAATTCAGAATATTCGACTCACATGTAATTTATTTTTTAAGTCGAAGCTTTTTGACGCATTACGTATCATCGTCAGGACAGATGGGAAATACAATATTGTCAAAGATCATT
>NC_092799.1:46298738-46333738 GCF_918797505.1 Bemisia tabaci | reverse complement strand
GTGTCACCCGATTTCAGGCGGTTTAACGCACGTTTTAATCCGGGTCTCTGATCTGTTTTTCCACTGATTTTATCCTCAAAAATCTGCTCGCAATTTGCACAAACGAGCGATTTTCGCTGTAAATCGGTATTTTGGTCATTTTTTGACACCCTCATATAGCCAATTTTTGCCATTTTTAACCTTTTCTAAGACCCGGTAAGCCTTGTAATCGCTGATTTAGGTCAAAATTTTAGCTAAATTCTCGATGCTATAAAACCTTGGTTTGTTAGAAAGAGAAAATCGTTGGATTAATAAACAAATTTTTAACACGTTAATCAGCGGTAATATTGACGGTAACGCTGCAACAGCAAAAACATTGCAGACGGCGCGAAAGATTAACGGCGTTCCGTTTGATGGTTCGGCTGATATTGGTGTCAATACGCTGGTATCCCGAGGCAGAGTTACGGCATTAAGCGGCAACAATAAGGGGTCGCGCGGGATCCAGATGTATGAAGCCTACGGCAATGGTTATCCGATCCTTTACGGTAATGTCATCCACCTCAGAGGCGCATCGGCTGGCGGGGAAGGGGAATTGTTTATGGGCTGGAGCGGTATCAGTGGTGCTCATGACCCGCTTTATATTCGCAATCGTCGGGATGTAACAGGTGCTGAGTGGTCTGCCTGGGCGCAGGTTTACACATCCAATGACATTAAGGCTTACACTGAAGCGGAATTAGACCGGCGCTACCAGCCCAAAGGGGCATACGGCAAGCCGAATGCAGCGAAGCTCGATCTCAGTGGATGGTGGAAATGCGGGGATACAGGATTGATTCTCCAGTGGGCGAGATACGGAAAAGATAAAGGAGAAGGAACCTATGATTTCCCGTTGCCCATGAAATTTCCCAAAGCGGGATTGTTCTGTATCGGCTATGTGGGTTCTGCGATAAATTTTCGTGCAGATTATCAATCACAGTCAGCCCATCTGGTCGATAACGCGACCGTCAGGGTGACAGTGGACAACAGTCTTGAAACCGTGGTTCTGGCGATTGGTTTCTGAGGGCTGGTAACATGTTATTATCACGCTATTTGTGGTGCTTTAGGCCAGTCTATATCCGGCGCGGTGCTGATATCGACACGGTTTAGCCGCACACGGTATTTTTTCCACGCCAGTAGCGCCACTTTTTCGGTGTCTGCCGCCATGTCGAGGTCTACGGCGTCCTGGAGCGGGGCTATAATTTTTGCTGCCTGTTCAAGTCGATAGTCCCGCTTATGGGTCGCTTGCTCCCTGAGTTCATCTGCCGTATAAACACGCGGAACAACCTCACCATCGATGAAACACCATTTTCGGTTAGGGGCGGCCTCTTTAGGCCATTCGGATACTTCAGCTATGCTGCACCCATCTGGACAGAAGGCACTGATATCGTAGCCCATTGAGCGTATAATCCCGTCGGTTTCATACTCAACTTTCATCGTATCGGGCTGAAATAACTTCTGGCACTCATACCAGTCCTGATCATCTTCTGAGATAAGAAAAATTGCACCAACAGCGTGTTCCAGACATTTTTTATGAACATAATCAGGGTGATATCGTTTAAAGTTTTTAATATTTTGCATTAGATGCTACTCACATTCATCCATTGACCATTAATATTTTTTTGTAAAGGGCGGCGGTAAAGCGTATCAATATACTGATCGTGATTGAAATTGCTGGCACCCGTTAAGACATAACCAGCCTGATCGTAATATCCGGGGCCATTCCATGCCGCCACACTTTCTAAACCTCCTAATCGAATATCACGCATAAAGGTATTATCAAGCCATCCTCTTAAAGTCCCTCCCCAGAGTGGACCAGTAATATCACCGTTTTCATGATAAACAGCGGTTCTCCCGCCCCATGAGACAACCAAATTGCTATGGGTGTTGATCGCTCCATCAACTTCAGCATTGCCTAACCAATGGAGGCTGCCATTACTCCAGTCTCCAACTTTCGCATTATTAGCATAAAATGCCACGTTGCCATCGCCATTAGCCCGTAATCCTGAATCGTTATCGCCGATATGCACAGATTGGGTCACATGGAGGTTGCCATTGACGCTACCACCCGTCCGTTTATCCAGTGCATTTTTTGCACAATCCATGGTTTCCGTTAAACCAAGGTTTTTTAGAAAAAGATTCTTGTCTGGAATATCTGCGCCATTTTCATTTTTTGCCAGCTTTTGGCTTAACAGTTGCGTCACGCTTTCGGCAAATTTCGGGTTATTGCTGATCGCCTGTGCCAGCTTATTGAGCGTATCTAAATCGGAGGGCGCATTGTCGACAATGGCATTGACCCGATCATTGACCAGCTTGGGCGTTGCGGCAGTGGTCTCATCCTGGCTGTAGGTGGCATTACTCAGCTGCACAAACCCTTTCGCTGCCAGTGTCGCATCCGGATGGTTGCGCGAATTGGCATGGGCCTCCAGGGCAGCTTGTGTGCCTTCCAGCTGCTGATTTAGCCAGGCAGTGCGGTTGGCCAACTCCCTGGGCGGTCGGTTAGTGATGCCCTCCGGGCCACCCAATACCGGGTCTGAGGTTTCTATCTGGTAAATGCCGTCTTCCCATGCCGGGGATTCTTTTAAGTAACTCATTTTAGCTGCTCCCATGATTATAAACTCCGTCATACTGGGCGGTGTGGTTATAGCGTAACGGGACGGCGGTGTAATCAAGCGCCGCCAGTTCACAACGTGCCGGGGCAAACGCCGCCAGCGTCTGGCGTAACAGCGCCGCCTGGTCATTGGTGATGAGCTGTTTCAGCACTACCCGGTAAAGCGCCCAGCGACATTCCGCGGGCCAGGTACGGGTCAGCGTTTCCCCCAATGCCGCTTCCCCTTCGCCCAGTTCGACTTCCCCAAAACCCAAACGGCGAATGACTTCACGTACCGCCCAGGGGGTGCCTTTATAGCGATGCAGTTCAATGGCGTTTTTTAGCATTGCCCGGCGGGCATCATCGGACTCCGCCAGATGCCGGCCATTATCGCCGGTCAGCGACAGTTGTTCAGCCAGCCAAGGTAAGGCACTGGTTTCGGTCATATCCATCAGGTAGACCAGCAGCGGCGTCAGGTCAAGCTGCTGCAATCGGCCCGCCAACATTGCCAGCCACTGAAAGCGGCTATCGTCGGCTAATGGCGGGGGCAGTAAGGTCTCGTGGGCAGGGGTATCGGGTGTGATATCAGTCATTGACCACCCCCACTAACGTCAGGTCGATGTTTTCACACCAGGGCCATTCGTTTTCTTTCACCACCTGCTGGGTCGGTTGTTTTAGCTCGACGCTGTAAACCCCGTTGACCGACAGGACAGCCTGTATCTGGCTGGGAACGATATCACGGCCCAGCTGTGCGGCCTGCCTGTCAACATAACGCTGGGTGGACTGCTTCACTGCCGCCATAACCTCGGCGCTATCGTAGCCAGCATAAACGCGGATAGCCGCTTCAATCCGGTAAGTCACCTTAACCGGCGAAGCCACCTTGACGGTATCTGTCAGCGGGCGCACCTTTTCGTCAGAACAGGCCCCATTAACCAGCGCCAGCAAGGTGTCGGACGGCAGACCGGTGTTGACTAAAGGATAAAGCGCTACCGTACCCGGTATCGGGCGCATCACCGCCACATCGCGGATATCCTGATGGGCACTCATGGCATGAAAACGGTACGCGTCGCGCGAACCGGCGTTGCTAAATGACGCGGGGGCCAGCCGGATACGCTCACGCAGATGCGCATCTTCTTCCGGGTCAGAACCACCGGTACTGGGTTCGGTATTGGTCACGCTCAGGTCAGCATCGTTGATGCCGTCGAGCAAGGTGCTGATTTGCGCCGGTTGCCAGCCGTTGCCAAGTGTGCCGCGCTCGGTACAGGTGGCATTCACGCTGACGGTAGTGTCGCTCAGGGTCACCGCCTCATCGGTGGCAAAAACAATACTGTCGCGAGCACTGACGCGCGTACCCGCCGGAATGACCAACGGCGTGGCGGGAGGCTCTTCGAGCTTAAACCGTAGGCTGGTTCGGGCTGCCGCAGCCGCCAGGCGGTATACGCCGACCAGTTCACCCAGATAGTCCAGCATCGGGGCGCGAGCAAAGGCCACCAGATTCTGCTCGGCGGTATCCTGAATAGCCAGGCGTACCAGTGCCTCACGGTAAGCCATCAGGTTAATCAGCAGCCGTTCATCCTGCGCCGGATAGAGTGTCTTGCCGCTGATTTTTTCATACCAGGCTATCATTTCAGCGGTCAGCGCCGCCGCATCGGTGTTGATAAATACCGGTTTCTTGTCGGTTAACGCCATGCGACCTCCGTTATCTGCGGTGTGCCGTCCGTTATCGGTTGCCAGCGTACCCGTAACCAGAGATGTTCGGCGTCGACCCGCGGTTTCACCTCAAGGAGTTGCATTCGTGGCTCCCAGCGCCGCAGCGCGTCGACCGTCTCTCTGACGACATGGGGAGCCTGCTCGATGGGCATATCCAGATAGCGGTACAGGTTGCTGCCAAAATCGGGCCGATGCAGGTCTGCGCCACAGGGCGTACCCAGAATAATACGCATGGACTGCGCAATATCGGCCAGCCCTGAAACGCGTTCGCCGGGACGATTTAGCGCGGGCTGCCAGTAAACGGACGTTGCATAATCATTTTTCATACTGGCAGCATGACACAGGCGGGCAACAGGGGGTATTAAAGCGCATTAAAGCCTGTAAGCGCTTATATCGGCTTGCCGGTTGGCTTGCCATCATGACCGTTACTGTGCTGATGGTTCTCCAGCGACACGTTCCCGGCCTGAATATCCCCGTTGGCCTTGATATCGCCGTTAATGGTGGCTGCCGCACCACTGCCACCGGAGCCACTCATACCGCCTAGGTAAGTGAGTTGCTTCTGCACGGTCAGATTACCGGTCGTAAGGGTATCAGGTGCATCGAGTATGAGCTGTTGACTCGCTTTCACCGTCGCATTTTGCGTCTGGATATGCACAGTGTCCTGGGTGGTCAGTATCAGGGTCTGAATGGTGCCGCCGAGCGCCATCGCGTGGTTTTTGCGGTCATACTCGACAAAAGTGCCATCGGCAAAATCGACCCGGCGTTTGTCGCGTGACGCAATCGCCGGTCGGTCGACCTGTGAATAGACCGCGCCGAGCACCACACCATCATCGCCATAGGGGTCAAGTAACAGTTTAACCTGCTCGCCAATATCCGGTAGCCAGTAGTCCTTGTTATTCTGTGTGTTGCGCTGCAACACCTCAAGCCAGGCGGTACGCAGATTATCCAGCTCCGGCAGGCGAACGCGTACCCGCACTGTCTTCTCATCCACCGCACTCACTGTACCCGTGGTAAATTTGATACCGCTCATCGGGTTTTCTCCTGTTCAGTGGGGTGCTCTGTTGTCACCACGCCGATACTGCCGTCGGCTTTTTTGCCGATGACCATCAGCGTCTGTGGGTTACTGGCCTTGCCTTTTTTATGTGCATTGGCAATCGGCCCCTGACCTAACTCCAGCTCGCAGGTATAGCCACTTTGCCGGTTAAGGTCATGCCGCACCGAGGTGACGAGCCACACACCGGACAGCCGACCAAAAGCCGCCAGTTGCACCGTGATACCCGCTTTGAGCCGGGTCTGACCCGGCAGACTGAGATTTGCCGTGCGCTGGTATTCATTATGGCGGTTAAGTCCGGCGCACAGCTTACTGACCGCTTCATCGCGGGTGCGTGCCCGGTTTTGCATGTGCAGCGTATCGGCACTGGTGGTTCGGCTTCCCTTGGCAGGGACGGTTTCCTCTGCCACCGTGCCGATGCTGCCATCGGCCAGCACCCCGACGGTGACCAGTTTCTTGGTGCGGGTGTCCTGATATTTAACCTTGCCTTGCTGATAAATGCGATTCAGTGTATCGCGCAGGGTAAAGCGGCTCACCGCTGATGGCGTCAGCGTCAACAGCGGCGTGGCTTGGCGCAATGTCGCGCGATGGGAAAACACCAGCGCCTTATCGGTCACCTTGACAATATAGCCATACTCACGCCCCAGTCGGGTGATAAACGCCAAATCGGTTTCGTTATACTGTGTCACCCGGTCGAGCGGCAAAGGCGCAAGGGCACCTTCCAGCCGCAGATGATGTTTTTTGGCTATCCGGCTGGCGATAGCCCGCAGCGTGGTGGCTTCAAAGGCCCGGTTACTGCGGGTACGCAACGCGCGGGTCACCGGAGCCGATAGCCCGCGTAACCGTACGCTGTCCGGCGGGCCGGAAAACTCCAGCTCATCCAGCGAGAACGTCCCGCACGCCAGCAGCGGTTGATCGGCCAGACCTATCGCCAGCGTCAGGCTATCGCCTTTATTTGGATACCACGCCTCGCGCCAGCGACCGTCACTGTCTTCCATCTCGACTTCAATTTCATCCGATTCCCCGGCCAGCCGGTCGGTAAAGCTCACCGACAGCACATAAGGCGTCACTTCCCGCGAGATATCTTTCTGGTCGTAGTGCAGGGTAAAGGTAGGCGTATCTACCGGGGTTATCGTGTCAGAGCTGGGGGTTAGCGCAGCCACGGTGGTGTGTTCTCCTCGGTGTCATCCGCGGCAATGACAGGGATAAGCAGCTGCACCCCTGCCGGGAGCGACGCAGTAATGGCCACCTGTGGGTTAGCCATAATGATGCGCCCATAGCCTAACGGGTCACCATAATAGTGATGCGCCAGGGTGTCCCAGCGTTCGCCTTCACGGGTAGTATGGATCATGACGGCAGGCGTATCAGCAGACATCATTATCCCCTCCGGCTAATAATACGGCTGGCCAGGCGACTCAGCGGTGCGGACTGATGCTGGTACACCGTCACGGCATTACCAACCAGACCGGCGACGGTATCGAGCGCACCGGGCAGCTGTTGACTCTCGCCCGGCGTCAGACCGCGCAGGGTGTCCTGGGCATGGTCTATCATCGTGGCCGCCTCACCGCTCGCCCGCAGCAGCGGGATAGCGTCGGGTAAGGTGCCGGTTAACTGGCGCAGCCAGGGTTGAGATTGCGCCAGCGGCGCGGCCACATCGCCCAGGCTGGTCAGTACGCCGGGTACGCGGGTCAGCGCGGCCACCGGATTACTTTTCATCTGCCGTGCGACCCGGATGACACTGGAGGCGGCCTGTAGCGCCGATTGCGCCTGCCGGGCAAAGCCTACCGCCTGGCGCAGCGTCTGGCCCAGCCCCGACGCGGGCAAGGCCGTCTGCCGGGTCTGATTCAGGTTTGGCAACCCACCTTTGACGGCAGGGGGTCTGAGCGGCTTTTGCGGATCGCCGGTATATTCGCGCAGCGTCACCTCAACCGATAGCGCCTGGGCACGGCCCTGCGCGCTGCAGAGCTGGGTACTCAGCGACAGGTCAGTAATGACAAACCAGCCCTTGTAATCGCCGTTACCCAGCACAAAGGCCAGCGCCTGATGGGCACGGCTCGCCGCCTGCAGCCGTTGCCACTCACGGGCAGGGTCACAGTAACGCTGATGAAGCACCAGGGTCAGATGGTACTCATCCAGTTTTGCCCCGGTAAACTGTAAGCCCGGCTTGTGGCCAATGCGTGCCTGCTCGGCAAAGTCATTGCCAAAAGTCCCGTCCAGGGCATCAAAGCTGGTACCCAGCTGAAAAGGGATATCCCCCAATACGGCAAACATTATTCCAGCCTCCGGCGTTGTTGTTGTTGCAGTACACGCGCCAGCATCTGCTCCAGTTCACGCACCCCGAAACTCAACGCCTGCTGCACCGCCGAACCGGGGGGTTGCGACCGACCATCAAGCACAATATTGGGACTGAAATGCACCACGATACCCTCCTGGCCTGCCATGCCATGACCCGCCCCGTTCGGCACCGAGGGGACGGGAGCGGGTCGCCAGCCAGGCAGACCCGGCAATGCCAGTCCTGCGCCAGCCTGCAACAACGCCGCCAGCCAGTCGGTAGTGGCACTGCGTGTTTTCGGGGTGGTGCGTCGAATACCGATAGCGGCACCTTCAACAATATTGTCCCCAAAACCCATAAAGACCCGTGAGGGGCTATTAATGCCCAGCGTCTCGCTAAACCAGCTTTTGATACTGCCGCCAAACTCGGTGATACTCTCTCTCGCCGCCGTCAGCTTGCTGCGAATACCGCTGACCAGTCCCTCAATCAGGTTGCGACCGAAATCGGTAAAATTGGCGGGTAACTCAATATTGAAATAGCGCATGACCCCCGCGAACGCCTTATAGAACAGCCCCACCGGCGACCAGTTGATAATCAGCGCCGCGACGCCACCGATACCGCCAGAAAACGCCTGTTTGATATCCGCCCAGCGGGCTTTGAACCAGGCGCTAATGGGCCCCCAGTAGCGATAAATCAGGAAAGCCCCCACAGCAATACCGGTGATCAGCAGCCCAATGGGGGTCAGCATCAGCGCCCGACCGATAAACAGCACAGCACGTCCGGCTATCATCAGGCCACGCACCAGTCCACCGCCGAGCACCACCCCAAGACGCAACGCGCCGCGTGAGAGTCGGCCCATAAAGCCGGCCAGACGGCGAAGGCTACCTCCCTGGCTAAAGGTGCCTTGTAATAACACCCATTGACTTCGCAGCGTTACAAACCCTTTCCACACCGACACGAAAGGCGTAGCCAGCAGGTTAAGTCCCATCCGTAAAATAAACAAAACCGACTTAAAGGCGATCAGTCCCGTGACGACACCGGCTATCCCGGTCACTAATTGAGGATGGGCTTTTATCCATGATCCAAGCACTGTGACGCAGGGCAGTATTTTATCTACCGCAGTAACAATAGCAGGCGTTAATTGTTCACCCAACGTGATCGCCAGATCACTGCTAGCAATCATCAATTGCTTCATTTTCTCAATCGGCGATGCCAGTCGCCTGGAATAATCCCCCGCCAGCACATCGCTGTTGGCGGCGCTCAAGGCTTCAGCACGGATAGTGCGGTATTTCTCCATATTGGCCAGCATCGGTCGGACAAACGCCATCACCTGCATATCGGCGAACAGCTCACCGAGGCCGAAGTTCTTCTGTAACGCCTGGAGCGCCCGATCTCGAGCTGCATCGTCCTTTAATGCCATAGCCGCCTTGAACTGTTTGACCGCTTCCGGGCCTTTTTGCGCCAGAGACCACTGGATGGTGTTCATCATCCCTTCAATGGGGGAGATCCCGGCTGCCTTTTGGCGCATCAAGGATTGCTGAAGGTTGATCCCCTGATCGGCAAAGTGCTTTTGCGTGTCCGGGGCAAACATTTTAGTGAGGAAATTCTTGAAATTGTTGGCCGCTTCATCGGGTGTACCTGCACCGATTTTAGCGACCTGCAGGGCGGCGGCCATCTCGGCGACCGCCTCTTTCCCCTGGGCAATGCCCGCCATCTGTGGAGCCAGCGCAGGTAACCATTTAACCTGATCGGGAATTTCAAATGATCCCGCCTTGCCACCGTAGGCCATGATGTTCTGTACGGCGGCAAAATCTTTCGCGGCAATCCCCAGGGATTGCCTGGTCGTGAACGCCGCCTCAGCCCATTGTGCTGCAGTGGTACGCGTTGCGGTGGCACCACGCGCAATGCTTGGCAGATAAGCGCGCAGATCATCCAAATCATCAATATTATTGCCAATCAGTGAACTGCCTGCCGCCTGTAAATCGTCCTGAGTCTGGTTGTACTGCAGGCTCCAGGCACGAATATCTTTCCCCAGCGCGTCGCGGGTTTTCATGTTAAAGCCCGCCGTGATCGCCATGTCGATCATGTTGTCCTGAAAAGACATGTACTTTTTTACTGAAGGCTGAACGGCACCATAGGCAGCGCGCGCCATGCCATAGGTTTCCAGTCCCTGACCGTAAATTTTTAGGCGATTATCACGTAAGGCAGCCGAGGTGGCAGTGGCGCGTGTCAGGCGAGCTTGTTGGCTTTCCAGCCGGGACAGGGTGTGACCAACCCGGGTCAGTTCACCGTTCAAGCGCCGGGCGGCGTCCCCACCGAGGCTACCATATCGACTGACCGCCCCTGTCAGCGATGCCTGTCGCTGCTGTAATCGGGATGTTGCCGTCCCCAGGCTTTCCAGTGTTCGCTGGGTGCTGACCATCACACTGCGAAAAGCCCCTGAAAGGGTAGCAGAAACGACAACACCAATTGAAAAACTACTCGCCATAATGGTAAACTCAGTTCAGGTTAAATAGTGAGACAACAACATGATCATACTCGCTTTCTTGCTGGGAGCAGCGGTAATAGGCAGTTACGGATGGTGCGTGGCCCAGCTTTATTTCTATTTTATTTCCACCGGCGGCGATATTTGGCTTAATCTTGTCTTGACCCTGATGGGGGCCGCAGGGATTGGCCTGGTTTATTGTGTTGCGCTGTTTTTTCTTCAGCCGGTTATTTTCCTGTTAGCGGGCGTTTGTGAAGGATTATTCCAATTCATTCGCTGGATCACTCGCCGTATTCGCGCTTTATCTGTTCGCCCGCTTCCTTAAGGTAACCCTCAAATTCTTCTACCGCTAGCCGCTCAATTTCACTGGGCTGCCAGCGAAACCACCTTGCCAGTAACGCCTCCGCCTTACGTAGTTGTCCCGGATACTGTATCCAGCCCCGCAAGGTCGCGAAATCGGCCATGCAATGCCTGGTAATCCGCCAAATCCATCTTGTCCAAATCTTCCGGTAACAACCCAGTCATGCTGGCAACCAGCAATTCATCCAAATCTGATGAGTCCTGACTTTGCTTGCGTACCTGTTTCATGTCGCGCACGGTCAACCGACGCACGGTGACCTGGGTCAGTGTCTCGCCATTGGCAAGCGGATAGGGAAAACGCAGAGGGTAAGTGTCGTTCATAATAAGCTCCTGGATTGAGAGGATTTCTTGACCCTGACAGTCTGACATTCGGGTGGGCCAGGGTCTTTTAAACACCATTAAGAAGACAGGGACGATAAAGCCGCTGAAAAGGGATGCCCCGCTAACCACCAATATTGGCCCGGTAGTCTGCCAGCATATCCACCCCGCCGACGCGAAAAATATTCGCCATGTAGTCCAGCTCCAGTAATTCTTCGCCATCCAGTACCTGCTTGATATAGGTGCAGGTAAAGGCGCTGCTTAAATCCGGATCTTCATGCTGTTTGAAGGTGCCCAGTGGATTCTTTTTGAACATCACCGTCATATAGGTCACCATCGGCACTTCATTGAACCGACCCTGGCTACCAAACTGCTGAACACTGCAGCGGCACTGCAGCTGATAGGTGCTAAACGGGTTGGCGACCAGCCGGGCGACATCGGCGTAGAAACTGTTCCATTTGATTTCCCCCTCCAGTTTGTCAAAACCGTAAGGCAACTCTATCTTGCCCACCAGACCGAGCGCCTTGCGCTCCTGCATGATGGCCTGTATCTCCGGGCACTTCACCTCTTCGGCTCGCCCCAGCAGATTATTGCCATTAACGTAAATATTGGCATTGCTAATAGCGTTAAGCTGAATTTTACCGGTCATATTTCACCTCCTTCCAGGGCATCAACACCGATTGCCGTCAATGTCAGGTATCCCATTGACCCGGTAATCAACCCCTTCTCAATAAGATAATGCACATCGAAGTCCAGACCCGCCCCAAATCGTTGCGCCAGATCGACGATAAACAGTCCTTCCCCTCGCGGGCGCGCCTTCCTTTCACGGTAGAGTTCGCTCAGCAACAGACAACGACGCATCTTGTTCTCTTCTACCCTTATCATGACGCGCTTCCTTTCAGGTTAGCCAGAAACTCGGCGGTGATCTCGGTTTCATAGGTCAGCCGCTCCATCGGCAGGGGCGGGGTATAGGCGTAATTCAGCAGCAGATGCCCGGCAGACAACTCCTCTTGCGTGTTACGCACCTTGTCATACCAACAGCGAAAGCCAAGCAATGCGCCATCGCCTATCAGCTTGCGCCCGTAAGCATTGACCGACTCGCACAGGGCATCAATCAATGCCTGATTGATGGGTCTGTCCATATACTGCAGACTGAAAAAACGCAGCGCCTCGTCGAGCATGTCGCCCGTGCGCCGCACGTTTTCAAAGTTCTTCATATGGGTCACGGTCGGAAACGCCGCCGTGCGGTTGCCCCATAGCCGCAGACCGGTACCAAAACCGTTAAATACCGTGGTGATGCCGTTTTCATTAAGCTGGTTAACTTCACTTTGGGCATCACCGAGCTTCGCTGACAGCGCCCTCTCCATACCCACAATCCCGGCAATCTCCTGATTGGAAGACGACCACCAGAAGCCTTTTTCCAGGTCGACTTTCGCCCGCAATCCCGCTGCACGCTGCGAGAGCGGCTCCAGGCGATTTTTGTTGCTGGCCTTGTCATACACCAGGGCATGCGGATAGCACAGGCGCACCCGCTCGGAGGCGGTGTTGAAGTTGATGGTGCCAGACGATCCGCGACCGGCGATAGCCTGCGCAAAGGTGGTGCCAATCGGCGCATCCACATAGGCGATGGCCTTGAGCTTGTCGGCATAGGCTGCCAGCTCGACCGTGACCGAGGTCTGGGTACAATAGACCGGCGCAATCAGAATTTTGGCGTCATAGCCCAGCAGATTATAAACATCGTCGAGTACCTTGATGCCGCTCCGTCGTCCGGCGGTATCGATACTGCCCAGAATATCGGCGGCGGTCACCTGACCGGTATCCAGATGATCGTAACTGGCGATACAGGCTTCACCTGCCGGGATAGCGCCACTGACTTGCCGTGTCAGCGTCCCGCTGACCGGCTCAAGCTGGTAATCCGTCTCTCGCCGATACGTGGTTTTGCTGTCGGCGCTTTTCAATACCAGATGGCTGACATAACCATAGCGCAGTCGGGCACGTTGATGCTGTATATCAAATTTCAGGTCATTTTCATCCACATGCTGGGTGTGCCGGGTCGGATCCAGTACGTTGATAACCACCACGGTACCGGCACCATGATCGTAAATCGCCCGCAACGCCTGCGGTATGGTAAAACCGTCGATTTCCGGGCCAAACTGGGCCGCATCCTTTTCTGACAGGCATTGTATCGGTTGATTCACCGTGCCTGTCGGGGCGGTGCCTATCAGTCCTATCACCGATGATTTAGAGCCCCGAACCGGACGGGGGCCGCGCTCGACCTCAATGGTCTCCGGGCCGTGTACATAGGGATCGCTCATATTTTTTCTCCTTCCGTGCTCGGGCTGTCTGTTTTACGCTCGCCCGCCTTCTCTGACGGCGAGGGGGTATTGGCGGGACGGGATTTAACAGGACGCGCCGCCGGTTCAAGGTAGACCGGTGGCGCATCCAGGCGCGTCAGATAGCCGAGACACACCAGTGTCTGGGTGTACTCATGATCTTCCGGCATTTTCACTTCCCGCCCTGGCCAGAGCAGGACTTCCTGCAGCACCTCGCCGGTACGCAGGGTGACGCCACTGGGTGGGCCGTCATAACGAAACAGGGCCATCTTTATTGCTCCTCACGGTTTACCTGGGTTAACAGGGGATTGTCTTCGGGGCTGTCGTTCTGGATAAAAACCGTCATGGTCTCAATGGTGAGCGAGTACTGCCACAGCCCCTCGCGCTGCCCCAAAAAGACCTCCTAGACCAGCCAGATATCACGCTGGCAGTCGGGTGGCCGCCAGCCGCCCAGACACTGGCGCACCTGGTCAAGTACCGCGACCGCGCCGTCTTTGCCGTTAAGCTGTCTCACTACCACCGTGGCGGTCAGTCTGACGGTCTGCGGCTGAATAACCACCCCGATATCCTGCGTCTGGCCAAAGCGGGATTTGCCGTAGCTGACCAGCACCGCCCCGTGCGGATGATTCAGGCGAAACTGCTCAGGCCGTTCAGGGAAGAAATCCACATGCAGCCCCGGCAGCTGAAGGCGCAAACGTTCAACCACTGCGCTCAGTAGGGTAAGGGTATCCATCAGTAGCGCTCCAACAGGCCATCAAGGCCACCGAACTGCCGCTCCCGGCTGCGGACACGGTATTCTCCCGGCTCGGGCATATCCTTCTGTGTCGCCTGAATGCCCAGCGTCAGCTTGCCGTCGCGCAGCGCCACCAGGGTTTTCTCGGTGGCGCGATAGCTTTCCTTCACCGCGTCCGGCAGGTCACCCTCCGGACGACGGCGATAGAGGGCATGACACACCAGATTCAGTGCCAAATCCTTCAGAACAGTGGGTACCTGCCTCAGCGGCAGGGTATAGCGCCCGCGCAGATGCGCATCAATCAGCTCGACCGCATACCGGATAGCCTCATTAACCACCGTTTCATTAACCACTTCCGGTAGCGCCTGGCCAATCGCCATGCTCACCCCGTCCTGCGTCAGCTCAATCAGCGTCTGACGGGGAATAACCGCCGCCACATCATCGGGTGTGCAGTAATCCATCAGATACCTCGCACCATGCGGATAAGCTGGCCTTCGGCGGTGGCGCTATCGAGCGCAACACCCACTGTCGAGGCCGGTAATGCGCCTTTTTCCAAAGCAGATTCCGGGATAACGCGACCCTGGTCATCGGATTTTAATAACTCACCTGCACTGATGGCATTGCCGGTCTCGACCGCCATAATGCCAATCACATTGACCGGCACCGCATCGCCTTTTTTACCCGCGACATCCGCCACGCCGAGTTCGGTACCGCTGCCTTTAAAGGGTTTCGCCGAAATACCGACTAAACGATGAACGGGCAGATCTTCTGCCGCCACCACGGTCGTGGTGAGTACGACTTGTTGTGTGACCATCTTTTACGCTCCTTTAATACCGCTAATCAGATACCCAGCCTCACTGCCTACCACCGCTACCTTATAAATATCGGTGTAACGGATATTGACCACCTTCCCGCCGACGCTGTCGAAGCGGTCGGCCAATGGCATGCCCTGGCGGCGGAAGGTATAGCCAAAGGACGGTCTGTGTTCATCTGCATTTTCACCGCTGGCGGCAGGGCCACTGACGACATGTAGCATCAGATTATCTTTCCACAGGTCGGTGGTGCTTTTACCGTCCCTGGCCAGCTGTACCGGCGCACCAATCAGTACCTCATCGACCTGGAACAAATCCTTTAAAATTTCCGTGCTGATCCGTTTGCGCTCATTACCGCCGAGCGCGTCCTGCAACACCTTATGGAAGCGCAATAGCGCCATCACACTGGCCCCCATGGTGATCACATTAGGGCGCAGGCCCGTGTTGGCGCGCACCACTTCCATGCCGGTTTCAATATCTTTCAGCGGATCGCCATTTTTCTTGTTCCAGGCCCCATCACCGCTCAGCGCTTTGGTGGCATTGCTGGCATAGACCGACGTCGATTGGGCCAGCTCAGCAACATAGGTTTCATGGCGCAGTAAAATGCCATCCGTGGCACGCTTAATCGCTTTTGCCTCTTCGTTAAACATCGATTCGGCCTGTTCCCGGTAATCTACCGGTACAGCCAGATCATGCTCATCCAGCACGATATCGGTGAAAGCCTGTTTTTTCCCGTAACAGGATATTGCTGTCAGCACCCACTGCGCGTTTGGTTTCATAAAGTGCCAGGCGCCCTTTACCGAAGGTCGGAATTTTTGCCCCCTCTTTTTCAAGGCGCACGACCGGAAACAGTTTTTCACCAATCAAACTGGCATTGTGATAATCCCGCGCCAGGGTGGTGAGAACGGGGTCACTCATCCGTTTCGCTTTCAGATAATCAAACATACTCTCTCTCCTTACAGGCAGCGCTTGACCGCCGCTTCATAGCTGATGTTTTCAGACGTCGCCAGGGCCTGCGCTTTCTGGTGCAGGGCCAGCGCGACCGGGTCAGCATCGGCAAACTCCACCGACTGCCCTGACGGGGTACCGCGTGTCTTGGTCGCCACCTCGCTGAAAAAAACCAGCGGCGGGGAGATTTTCAGCACGGCGCGGAACGCCTCGCCCAGTGGCTGGGTGAGGCTGCCTTCGCTAAAGGCCACAGGCTGGTCGCCGCCTTCAACCGCATCCAGCAGCGCGACCACCACATTTTTGGCGGCAGGGGCCAGACGCCCTTCGCTGACCAGACCGTCGGCAAAGGCTGCATTCATTTCATGGCGCTGACGTTGTTCGGCCTGACTGTCGGCCTGACGACGTGCCTCAAGCTGACACTTCAGGTCAGCGTTCTCCTGCGCCAGGCGCAGCGTTTCTTTCTCATCCACAGTGTTGTCCTCAGTGGTGGGGGGAATTGATGGTGTCGGGGCGGCAGGTGTGTTTTCAGTGAAAGCCGGACGCACGCTGTCGCTTTCCTGGCCTGCGTCGCGCAGCGCGTCGATTTGCCACGCAGGGAGCGCCGCCTCGGTCGCTTCACGGCCAAATTTCTCAATCAAAAAGTCACGCAGCCGGGCGAACAGTGACGCACTGGTTGTACTGTTCCAGTCGGCAAACTCGACCACGCCTTTTTCCGCTTCACTGAACGCGGCGGGCTTGAGGCCCTTAATCGCGGGCGGCTGTGCGCCGAGAAAGCCGATATGGCGCAAATACCAGTTACCAGGCTTCGGGTTTCCGGGCGCATCGGGGGAGTAAAAACAGGCAGAAATGTTCTTATAGCGTTTTTGCGCCACCAGTTCGGCAAAGGCCGGGTCGACGTCCTGGGGTTCAGCCAGCACATCAGTCCCCTGTGCCACCAGGCTTTTTACCCAGCCGTAGGCAGGCGCATCGAGCGCAGGATGCCCGACCACGATAGGCGCATCGTACAGCGCCGGATCGTAAGCCTGCACCATCGCCGCGACCGCCGCTTCGCTAAACTGGATCCGGTTGCCGTGCATATCGGTATGCGTGCCAGCTTTAAAAATATGGAGTGTGCTCATGTCCCCTCCGGTCAATAGACAGGGGAACAGTGTGGCGTGTGAAAACAGGGCAGGCTTTTAAAGGGGGTTAAGAATGTACGGATAACGGCGGGCCACCCACATCATGCCGTTAAAAGGCGACGACCGTCAACGCAGGTGATAAAAAGGGCGCAGGAAAGCCTTTATAAAGGTTTATAAAGGTTTATAAAGGCTGTCAGGGCGTTCAGGGGTAAACTGACCCGCCTGAACGCCGTAAAACGCACCACAAGGCGTTAGCGGCGGGTGGCCCTGTCGAGATAGCGCAGCACCGACGCCAGCAGTTTTTGTTCGGTACCGGGATGAAGTGCGCCCTGTTCATCCACAGGCAGATACGGTCGCGCGGGCAGGGTGACGCGGCGTTGGCGTCCTGCCTTGCCCCCCAGTTGATGTATCCGCGCATAATCGAGGTGGCTGCCAAGCGCCGCATGATGGCGACTGTAGTCGGTGGTGACACTGCCGCGTAGCTGGCCACTGGCCGACAAGGTCATGCCCTTGCGTGCCAGTGCGGCCACGGAAGGCTGCCAGGCCGGGTGGCCCTCATCTTCAAAGTTCAGGTCGGTTTCGGTCTTGAGGGTTTCTGCCAGGGCGCGCATCAGCGGCGTCATGTCCTGCCCGGCGAGGCTCAGGTCACGTAGTCCCTTTGCCAGTTCACGGGCATCAATCTGAATGTGCATCAGGTTTTTCATGATGGCCCTCGCCACTGTTGACGCGCCAGTGCAGCCAGCGGGCCGCCGTAGCGCCCGAGGTCAGGCGCGTAAGCACGACCGGGTATATAGGAAAAGCCAACATCCGGGCTGAGGGTTTGACCGGACGGTAAATGAAAGGTGGTCACCGGTTTCATTTCCCCGGTTTTTTCAGAGACCAGTCTGAGCGCCGTCGCCAGTCGACCCGCTGCCGTCCCCACCGCCAGCCCGCGCTGACGAATGTCGTCGGCGGTGAGCGCAATCACGCTGCAGCGACAGCGCCAGCCGTTAGGGGGATAGAAGGTCTGCCAGAACGGATCATCCGCCGGGAAAACCAATCCGTGCAGCGCCAGATGGCTTTTGCGCGTGCGGTTATCGCGGATAGCGACGTACATCCAGTAAGGCCGATCATCGATATTGGCCTGTTGCTCGGCCCAGCGTCCGGCGCTGTAGAGCAGGGAGAGATTGGTGCGGTAAATCGTCTCCAGCCGCCATGCACTGCCCTGCTGGACGCTGACCGGCTCGCCCGTGACGGGGTCAGTGGTATCGGTTTTCCCCCACCATCCTTTGGCCTGCAGTATGGGGGTCAGTTCCTTTTTAAACCACTGCAGGGTCTTGCCTTCCGCCAGGGCGTTTTCCAGTGCCTGGCGGATATCCTCCAGAATATCGAGGCGCATCACTTTCGCTACGGTAAAGGCTTGTGCATGCGCTTCCTGCCACATTTCCTCCCAGTCCCAGGTGATGCGGTAGCCCTTGGCGCTGAGGTAGGCAATGGCGCGTGCAGGCGGCAGGCCAAAACAGACGGTAATGTCGTGACTATTGAGCACTGAGCCTCCCGGCGATGTTCGCCACAAATAAAATCCGCGCCAGGTGCGCCTGCAGACGGTCAGCCGCCATACGCGGATACATTTCTGCCAGCATGCCCATCAATGCCTGGGGAGACTGGCCCTGCTCGACGGCGGCAAACAGCGGTGCCAGTATCGGCTGCATGGCGTTATCCCGTTGCCCGCGGGTTATCAGACTCTCCAGCGCGTGCTCCAGTTCATCTTCTGCCAGCCCGGCTTCTTCGGCTTGCGTCTCGGCAAAGGCGGCGTTCGTCAGGGGCGTCATGACCGCAGACTCGCGCAGGTCGCCCGGCTGCAGGTTGTACTCACGCATAAAGTATTGCGGGGTAAACAGCGTCGCGGCCTGCGACAGGCTCAAATCGCGTTTGGCCTGGGTCTCGTCAATGGTCTCTTGCGCCCACAGCTTCCATGAGGGCATTGGCACCTCACCGAAGTTAAGCTCCACCATAAACCGCAGTACCTGATTGATGGCACTCATCACCATGGACGCATCGCCATCGCGGATATCGGCGGCGACTTCCAGCCCGGCCTGCGCCGAGGCGTGCGTGGTCTCCGCTTCGGTGGTCTGGTTTTGTCCCAGCAGGGCAATGACGATTTCAGAGCGGGCCAGTTCAATCAGATGGCGATAGATGTCGCTGGAGGCCCCCTTGCCCGCCGATTCAATGATTTCTACCGTGGAATCATTGGGAATCACCGCCACCGCGTCTTCCACCATCTTGTCGAGCGAATCGAGCAGCAGGTCGATTTCCGCATCGGCGGTGCCGCGTGGGTGTTTGCCAACCAGCCAGGGGCTGCCGTACTTCTCGGTAAAGCGCATCCAGAAACGCCAGCCGCCTTTTTTAAACGCCACCGGCCAGAAGCACATCGACAGGTCGGGAAAGCCGTAAGGGTTATCAAAGGTGGCGTCCTGTGTTGCCACCACAAACTTGCGCGGGGGCAATAATTCACCGGCCAGCCCCGCCTGATTGGCACGAAAGCGCAGCTGGTTGCCGTCATCAAAACTAAACCACTCCGGCGGTTTACCCACAATATCACTGACCTGCAGGCGGTCGTGACGTTTGACCCAGGTCAGTTCAGCGGGCTGGTAGCCAAAGAAGGCCGCATCCAGCAGCTCGCCGATGATACGGTCGATATCCCAGCCTTCCATCACCTCCCGCAGAAAATCCACCACCGCCGGGTCAGCATTACGGGGCGTTAGGCCCCGCTCCAGCGCCTTGACGGCTGATTTACGGCGGCGAATGCTGCTGCCGACCAGCGGTTCAGCGCGCAGTTCACGGTAGACGCTGATATCGCGACCCAGAGATTTAAGAATAACGTCCGGGTTAGGCAGCCACTGGGTAAACCCCAGAATGCCCGCCGGGCTGCGCTCGCGCGAGGCAATCGTGCGCATCAGTGGCCGACGCGGGTCGGCGAAG
The DNA here is from genome assembly GCF_918797505.1 of Bemisia tabaci. Classification (NCBI taxonomy): domain Eukaryota; kingdom Metazoa; phylum Arthropoda; class Insecta; order Hemiptera; family Aleyrodidae; genus Bemisia; species Bemisia tabaci. The sequence goes on along the minus strand of NC_092799.1, from coordinate 46,314,035 downwards.
GCGACAAATTCGGTCGGTGTCACATAGAGTCCTTGTGCCATTAGTAGCCCTCCAGTAATCGGTTAGCCTGACGAGGTCGGCGGGAGTAAACGCGTCCCGGCCCGGTCGGGCTGTCGGCAGCATTGAGCGCCAGAAAGCAGGCCCAGGTGCGGTCAGCATGGCCACTGGCATCGCTGTCGGCCACAAAGCGCGGGGCACCGGTCGGGCCGGTCACGCGCGTTAACTTGTGCAGGTCAGCCCGTAACGCCTTGTCACCTTGCGGAATACGCAACCGGCGATCTTCAAAGATTTCCTTGCCGCGCGTGGCCAGCGTGAGTTTATTGCTGGCGGTAAACAGCACCCCCTCGACGCGATGGGTACCATGACGGCGTTTGGCATCTTCCACCGGCTTTTCGCCCATGCCGGTCTGATCAATGCAGCACCGCAGTACCCGGTAGCGAAAAAAGACATCATCGAGCAACGCGTCCTGCTCGGCAAAGGTGGCCCGTTTGCGGGTAATCATGTCGCGCGTCCAGTACACATCGCCCACCTGCTCAATTACCCAAATCACAAACAGGTCATGACGGGTGGCGATATCAACGCCGACAAAACAGGGGCCATCGGTATAGTGTTCGGGGATACCCGCCAGGTCATGCTCTACGCTGTCAATCAGCTCATAGGAGAGCCAGGCGGAGGCTTCATCCAGCCATTGCAGTTCAAACTCCTGCGCCCACGCATCCTCGTCGTTCAGGGCGGCACGCATGTCGGCAATATCGCGCGGCAACCCTTCACGTACCGCCTAGTAGATATCCACCACATGGCGCGACCAGACGGTATCCAGGGACGCATCGGTCATCAGTTCATAGAATTTGTTGCCTTTGCCGTTCGGGGTGGAGGTGACGCGCAGCCTGTAGCCGTTCGATATCACCGGAAACAGCGCCGTCCAGATTTTGCGGCTGTCGGCATGAAAGGCAAACTCATCGAGAAACACATTGGCGGCAAAGCCGCGCGCCGTATCCGGGTTCGCCGGGAGTGCGGTAATACGCGAGCCGCCGGGCAGCACCGCCTCTAACATCGTGTAACGCTCGCTACCCGACCCTTTCACGCTGCCTTCGATTTCACGGATGGCCAGACCGTACGCCTGACAATGCTTTTTAACGCCTTCTTCCATCGCCTCTTTGGCCTGTCGTTCACCGCGCGAGAGAATGACCCAGCGGGTGCGACCGCCACGGGCCTCGGCCTCAAAACAGTCGTCAACCAGCTCTAGCGTGGTGGTAAAGGTTTTGCCGGTCTGGCGGGCAAACTGGCCGATTTTAAAGCGCGACCGGTCGAGGAGCCAGTGCTGTTGGTAAGGGTAAAGCTCGAGTGCCGCGCTCATTGGATGATCCCGTAAATCTGTTGACGGACACGCTGCACGGTTTCCAGGCTGACGTGGCCGTCGTTGTTTTTGACTTCCTGCTCCAGCGCATCCAGCTGGGCGGCAATTTTATCGCGCACCTCGGCCTGATAGCGTTTGAGGCTGACTGACGAGCGGGTCAGGGTGGCAATGCTTTTGCCCACCTTGGCCAAAAGGGAGGCGCGCTCTGCGGGCTCCATCTCGTCATCACTGGCTTCTCGTACGTCAATCAGCGCGGTCAGGATATCGGCCTGAATGGTGGCGATAATCGCCTCCGAGCGTTTGTCCTGGTCGTCTTCCGCCCCTTCGGTAATGACGCGTGCCATTTCGGTGGCTTCACGAATGGCGGCAAAGCGGCGCTGCACTTTCTGGCCGTAACGGGAAATCTGCGCCCGACCGATGCTGTAGCCTTTATCCCGCAGCAACGTTTCCAGCTCCCGGTAGCCACTGAAATTGCGTTCGGTCAGCGCCCGGTCGAGCCATTCACGCACCGATGGGGGCAAGACCTCGATATGACTGCGCGGTGCCATGCTCACTCTCTCCAGTATTTGGCCGGGCGGGCAATGCCGGGGATATCGTCGGTGACGTATTCCACCTGGTTCACCCCTTCCGGCGTTAGCGTGGCCGTCCATGAACGTGCGGGCGGTCGGGTCAGGCGTACCAGACTTAAGCCCTCAAGGAACAGCAACTCTTTTTGCAGCTCCAGCATAGTCATGTCCGGGTAGAGCGAATGGCCCACATCCCACAGCAGCCGGTCATTGGCCGGATAGGGCCTGGCCTTGTTGACCACCTGCAGTAACACCCAGCGCAACCCTTCGCGGCGCGCCTGTTCGGTCTCTATCATCCTTATCCTCCTGCCACCTGACGCAGTTGTATCGTTTCCAGCTTCTGGTAAATCGCGTCAAGCCGTGACTCCACCACCTGCTGATAATGAATAAATTCGTCGCGCCGGACGTAACGTTCCGGCACCTCCACTTTGAATTCCAGCACCTCGCGCTCAAGGCGTGCCCCTTTATCAGACGCGTCGCGCATCAACCGCTCCAGTGACGCAAACCGCTCGGCCTGGCGCTTTTCCGTCTCACGGATAAACCAGCGGGCCAGCCCCGCGAGAAAGCCCGCCAGCCCAAACAGATAGCTCACCAGTACCCAAAAATCGACCTGTAATGTCATGGTATTAATCCTTCAATATAATCCAGTAGCCCGTTTACCTGTGCCCGCCAGACCTGACATTGCTGCCCGTTGTCGGTGATATTGGCGAGGATATCGCGCTGGGTGACCGGACTCGGTCGGTGTCGCTCGCCAGTGGTCTCAGCTGACCGGGGCGCGTTGCCAAGGCCGCCGGCAGCGGTGGCAATGCCTGAACCGTTAACGTCTGACAGCCCGAGGGCGGCGTTGTAGTGCTGCACGAAGCCACGAGTAAATACGCAGGCCACAGCATGAGGCTGGCCTTTTTCATCCAGCCAACGTTGGGTAACATCCTCTATCCGCCTAGTTAAGTGTTGGGTTTGAGTGCGCAGCTGCTCAATACGCGTCAGGTAGTCCTGTTCGGCCTGATGAGCGACCCGCACCTGATGGGTAAATCGTTGCTGCAGGGCGTTTAGGGTTTGCGCTGCCTGCTCAGCGCGCTGTTTCTCCTGAGTGGCAAACGTCTCGCGCAGCTGACTGATGGTTGCCGCGCAACGTCCTGTTGAGCGACCTGCGCCTTGCGTGTAGCCGTGCCACCAGATGCCCGACAGCAGGGCCATCACCATCAGCCCGCCGAGGCTTTTTAGGCTAACTACACTAAACACAGCTTGCCCCTCCCCAGGTCAGGTAACGCGGTGCCAGGACGCGTAAAATACGGCGGGGATAATTTCGATTCTCACGCCAGGCACTCACGCGACGTCCGGCATTGACTCGCTCAATGCTGTCAAACCAGCGGCGGCTATCGTACCCCTGACTTTCCGCCAGACGGCGGTCACGCTGTACCCAGCCCAGGCCACCGTTGTAAGCCGACAGGGTCATCGCCATGCGCTCACAGCGTTTCACCGCCGACACCCGTTGCCATAGCCAGTAATCAAAACTCACCACCGCACGTAAACTCCAGCCGGGATTCAGTGGCGCTTTGGCTGCCAGCGCCGGCATTAATTCCCCAATCCAGGCCGTGGTCGCGGGCATAAACTGCCCCAGCCCCTGCGCACCGATGCGATTGGTGATACCCGGCTGCCAGCGGCTTTCGTGCTCAATCTGCGCGGCAAAATCCGCCACTGGCGCATTGAGTCCCCACACCAGCCGGGCGTTGCGTATCAGGTCTGCCCGGTACAGGAGTGCGGCTTGCGGGGGACGGGCGGCATTCGCATCAAAGGCACCCCCCAGCAGTAGCATCAGCAAAAAGAACAGCATCATGCCGGGTGGGTTATCGGGGTGTGGGTGGTTATTCATCATCACAGCCCCGTCGCCACGGCAAGACACACCGCCGCCACAATCACCGCGCGACGCAGCTGCGCAGCAGCAAAGACCTGATGGCAGCCGCCGCGCACCGGATGACGGCCCTGCGCCACCTCGGGGTGATCATGGTGCAGGTATTGACCGGGGCGGGCCTTGGGGAACAGCGAACGGTCAAGCCAGTAACCGACCACCGCCGCCAGGGTGATCAAGGCCAGCTTGTAGAGCACCACCGGTAATTGCTGTGGCGAGACCAGGTCAATCACCAGCAACAAACCGGCAGCGGTGAGTAACCAACCGCTTAATCGCGGGGTGGTTAATGGCGGTAAGGTTAATTTTTTTCGTGTTTTCATCACCATCTCCCTGAGAATCAGGCAGACAGTGTGACAAGGCAGGTCGCTAAACGCTTTTAAAGCGGTTTACTAGTGGGAGGATGGGGGAACGGTTAGGTTAGGCGCAGTGATTAGCCCCGAGCGGGGCAAGGGAAAAAGCGCGACCTACCCAGTGCACGAACACCGGACAGGCCGTCAACACACAGACTGAACTTGTGAGTCAACCGTGGCGCTTTCCGTTCTCGAGAACAGGAAAGAGTCTACACGAATTTCCATTAGTGAAAAAGGCTTACAGACAATGCAGCAACATTTTTTACCGATAGTGCCCTGGATAGGCGGTAAACGGCGACTGGCAAAACAGATTTTACCGCGCTTCCCGGCGCATATCTGCTACGTGGAGCCGTTTTGTGGCGCAGCGGCGCTCTTCTTTATGAAGTCACCGAGCAAAGCAGAAGTGATTAACGATATCAACGGCGAGCTGGTCAATCTCTATCGGGTTCTGAAACACCATCTGGAAGAGTTTATGCGCCAGTTTAAATGGGCGCTGGTCATCCGAGCGATGTATCAATGGTTAAACATCACGCCGACCGAGACCTTAACCGATATCCAGCGGGCAGCCCGTTTCTATTACCTGCAAAAACAGGCGTTCGGCGGCAAGGTGGCGGAGCACACCTTTGGCGTGACCACTACAACGGGGCCGCGCCTGAACCTGCTGCGCATGGAAGAAGAGCTGTCGCTCGCTCATCTGCGATTATCACGCACCACCATTGAACACCTAGACTGGGCCAGCTGTATTGCCCGTTATGACCGCCCACACACCCTGTTTTACTGCGACCCGCCGTATTGGGGAACAGAGGGCTATGGGGTGGATTTTGGTCTGGAGCAATATGAAAAACTGGCGGGGATGGGACGAGACCTGGCGGGAAGGATGATTATCTCCGTCAATGATATTCCGCAGATGCGGGCAGTGTTTCAGGGGTTCGAGATGGAGAGCGTACCGATTCGGTATAGCCTCAACAGCAATCAACCCACACAACGGCGTGAGCTGATTATCACTGTTAAATAACACCATCCGGAGCCATGGATAGGGAAAGTTAAGCGCGGTGGCGGGCGGCTTTTTTCTCTGCCATTGCCGTCAAGGTACGTTTGGCTACTTCGCGTGTTTCGCCGGGAATATGTCGAAAGGCCGTTAACACTTCCGCTTCTTCCTCATCTCTCACCACATCGAGCGCACTGGCTTCATCACTGCGCTCCCCAGTCATCACATAATTAAGATCGACACCTAACGCTTTCGCCGCGATTAAGTAGCCCGCATCAGGATGTCGCTCACTTTTTTCATAATTATACTGAGTGAGCTTTTTAACCCCGCACCGTTCGGCAAAGATCTCCTGGCTAAGTCCTAGACGCAGGCGCTCGGATTTGAGGCGATCTCCCACGCCTTCTAGCGTTAGCGTAACCCACTGCTGGGCATCAACGGGGGTTTGTTCACTGCTCGCAGCAACCGACGAGGTTTTGCCCGCCAGTTGCTGGATTAGCTGTTGCAGTTGCTTCTCTTTTTCAGCCACCAGTTGCTGGCTGCGTTTAAGCGCCGCTTCATCTTTACGTAGCGCCGCCTTCAACTCCCTGACCGACATGCGGTCGACCTCATCGAGCGTCAGGCCCGCTATGGTGCCACCTTCGGCCAGTGCTACAAGATCATCATCGTCTTCTAACATCAGTTCATAAAGTTTTGAACGCCCTAGTTCGGAAAACGTTTTCCGCTGATTTTCTAGCTGAGGTGAAAGAAATTTAATAGCAGCTTGAGCCATTTTTCTGGCAATTCTTGGTTCAAGTCCTAGTTGATTTTGAACAATGGCTTCAAATTCCCCATAAGGCTCATTCTCTTTCAGAATAATTAGCCGCTTCCCCGCCTCGAGCATGGCTTCGGCACTCTGTGCCATATAGAAGCGCGCTTCATGCACAATCCGCTCACGCTCATAGGGCAGCCCATCCCCAAAACGCGCCATCACCTCCTGTTGGGCACTGTTTTCTGTATTTTTTTCAGGGTATGCGATTGCCCCCCCCCCCCCCGCAATCGTGATATTGTCCGATGTACTCATAGACAGGCTAGCTGCTGCTTTTTTCTTTGCCATACAGGTCTCCTTTAGGCCGATAACAGCCAGTGGTTTTTAATGGTGATAAGAAATATACAAAAATAAACAAAAAAGACTTTACATCATTTTGTATATCAATGTATATTTATTTTTAACTTTTTATGACGGAGATAAAACAATGTCACTACAACATCCCGCCGACTTTAAGCGCAATTTTTATGACCGCGTCTATCAGGACTACCCGACAGTGGCAGCATGGGCACGCCAATCCGGCTTCAAACCTTATCAGGTTTACATGTTGCTTGATGGCTCCTGCCAGGGCTGGCGCGGGGAAGCCCGTAAAATCAAACAGGCCATTGAACAGATAATGGGTTCCCCCATGCCATCGGGCAAAAAGCGCCATAAAAAATAACATTCGCTTGTTTCACTGACGGTATCACAATTTCCATTAACGAAAAAGAGGCATCCGATGAAAAACACTTTATTACTGCACCCCTCTTCACGCACACGACGGGCGCTGCGTATTTTGAAAGCCATGAAAGGGCATTACCGCGACGGCCTGTCCAATAAAGCTCTGGCGGCGCTTATCAATGACTCCCCGGCCAATATCAGTCGTACTCTGCCGTTTTTAGTGGAAGAGGGTATGGTTGAGCAGCGCTTCAATGGGAATTACGCCCTCAGTGAGGAATTGATACAGATTGCTCTGGCCTTTTTCGATGAAACCGAACGGGCACAAATCAAGATGGCAGAAAGGCGTGGGCGCTGCGTAGCCTCACCGTCAAAACCGTAAGAGGAAAAAATAATGGGTAGAAAAGCGTTGCCGATAACGGCTGAAATCCCCCCCGAACAGCCTTTGGCATCGGATTTAATGAACAACCTTAACGCCCTGGCTGAACATCAGCAGGCCATTATGGACAAGTACGGCGAGGGCCTGCCCTATGAACGGGAAAGGATTGTGCATGAGGCACGTTTCTATATGGCACAAAGCGCCGAAGCCATGCTGGAGGCAGGGAAGCGGCTAATTATTCTCAAAGAGAATGAGCCTTATGGGGAATTTGAATCCGTTATTCAAAATCAACTAGGACTTGAACCAAGAATCGCCAGAAAAATGGCTCAAGCTGCTATTAAATTTCTTTCACCTCAGCTAGAAAATCAGCGGAAAACGTTTTCCGAACTAGGGCGTTCAAAACTTTATGAACTGATGTTAGAAGACGATGATGATCTTGTAGCACTGGCGGAAGGCGGCACCATCGCGGGCTTGACGCTCGATGAGGTTGATCGCATGTCCGTGCGTGAACTAAAGGCAAAACTGCGCGAAACCCGTGATAGCTTGGAAGCCAGCCGCCGCCTAGCCAACGAAAAAGATCAAAAAATCAATGAGCTGAGTGAAAACCGCCTGCTTAATCAGCATCGCCCGTTAGGGGAAGAAGGCATACGCCAGCTCCGTGAAGAAATTGGCCTGGTGGGCTTTGATGTTAAGGCCATGTTAATGGGGCGTTTTCGGGAAGGGCTGGAAAAATTGCATAGCCACAGTGGCGATATTGCGTCACACGCCGATTATTTAGCAGGCCTGCTTAATGATATTGATTTTGAAATCAATGTGTTACGCAGTGATTTTGCACTACCTCATCACGCCACGTCAGAGACCGTACCTGACTGGGTAAACGCCGATGCAGAGGCGGAAGACGCGGATTTTCAATTACCTGAACATTTACGCGGTACCGGACAGGATAGCGGCGAGGAGGTGGAGTAATGAACCCCATCCTGACCGAACGCATACTGGCCATTGCCCAGGCCGCCGAGAAAGCCGGGCATGGCGGCAAAGACGCGGTTTATCAGACAGGTTGCCAGGCACTCGGCATTTCCAAAGCCACGCTACTGCGAAAAATCAAACAGGTAAGCGCTAAACCGCCGCGCAAGCAACGGGGGGATTATGGCACCAGTGCCCTGACCCGTGAGGAAGCTCTGCAGATATCCGGCGTGATGATGGCCTCGCATCGCAAGAACGGCAAGCGCCTATACAGCCTGGAGCAGGCGGTTAACGACCTGCGGGCGAACAACCTGATTAATGCCGGGTATATTGATAACGAGACCGGCGAGTGGTTCCCCTTGTCGGTGGATGCCATCAGCCGGGCACTGTACCGTTATCGCCTGCACCCCAACCAGTTAGGCGCACCTACCCCTTGCGTCCAGCTAAAAACCGACCATCCCAATAACGTCTGGCAACTGGATGCGTCGCTGTGTGTGCTCTATTACCTGAAAAACCCAGGCAAGCGGCGCACCACGCGCGACAGTGGCCTGCGCATGATGCGTGAAGCGGAATTTAACCCCAATAAGCCCAAAAATCTCGACCGCATTGTTAACGACCGCGTCTGGTCATTTGAGTTGACCGACCATACCAGCGGCTGGATTTACGCCGAGTACCGCTTTGGCGGCGAAACGACACAAAACTTTACCGATGTGCTGATTAATGCCATGCAAGAACGCGGTGGGGCCGACGTCCTGCATGGTGTGCCGCGCATCCTTTATACCGACCCCGGTTGCGCGCTGGTCTCGTCCACCCTGCGCAACCTGTGTAAAACTCTTGGTATTCAACTTATCGCCCATAAAGCCGGTAATGCCCGCGCCACCGGCTCAGTGGAAAAGGCGCGCGACATTCTGGAGTGTCATTTTGAATCCGGTCTGCGGTTTGTGCAAGTCGACAATATTGATGAATTGAACCGCCTGGTCGGGTTATGGCGTAAAAAGTATAACCGTACCGCGCTGCATCGGCGTACCGGCATGACTCGCACCGACTGTTGGCTGCGTATTACCCCTGCACAGTTAATCAAGGCACCGCCTGTTGACGTGTGCCGTGAGCTGGCAGTGAGTCTGCCGGAAAACCGTAAGGTTACTACTCATCTGCGTGTGTCGTTCAGGGGCACTGAATACGATGTACGGCAAGTCCCCGGCGTTTGCGTGGGCGACACCGTACAGATAGTGCGTAACCCCTGGCGCGACAGTGAAGCACAGGTAGTGATAATCAATGAGGACGGGCTGGAAACCTTCTGCCGGGTGCCGGCAGTGGCGAAAGACGACTACGGTTTTGCCCTCAACAGCCCGACACTCGGCGAGTCGTTCAAGGCATTACCCCACACCCCGGCGCAACACCATCTGGCGGAAGTCGAGCAGACCCTGTATGGCACCCCCACTCCGGGGGAAACCGCCGCCGCGCAAAAAGCCAATGCCTTACCCTTTGGTGGGCGCTTTAACCCTTATCTGGACAATGAACGCGATACCCCACCGATTTACCTCCCCAAGCAGGGGCAGGCCTCCCCGGTTTGCGCGCCGCGTTTTGAAGAGCGATTAAACCCGGTCGTGGTGGTTCAACAGTTGCGGGCGCGTTTTCAGGCGGCGGGCAAGACCTGGCGCAGTGAATTTTACACCACGCTAACCCAGCGCTTCCCGGACGGCATCCCCGCCGACCAGGTCGACGCCCTGGGTGATGAGCTGATGGCGCAGACGGGCGATGTGGTGGTCACCCTGGCCAGTCACGGTTAACGGGAGGCCATCATGCTGAAACTGAAAACCCTGTTACAACAACACAACCTGACGCAAGCAGCACTGGCCCGCGCGCTTGACCTTTCCGAGGCGACGCTGGCGCAGATAGTCAATCATCACCAGTGGCCAAAGCAGGACACCGACGCGCTAAAACACCGTATCCGGGCCTGGCTGCGTGACCAGGGTATCGCGGCGGACGACTGCTTTGACGAGGTCACGCCCGACGGCAAGGAAAATCGCACAACACCTAGCAACGAGGAGGACACCATGTTACTGAAAAAACAGGTATTAACCCCTGCCACCAAAAAGCATTTTGGGCTGTTTCGCGCCCCGTTTGATGACAACGCGATGCAAGGTCATGACGATGTTTTTTTAACCCCGGAAAGCCGTTATGTGCGCGAGGCGTTGTACCAGACCGCCCGTTATGGTGGCTTTATCGCGGTTATCGGGGAATCCGGCTCGGGTAAAAGCACGCTGCGACGTGACCTGACTGACCGTATTTATCGGGAAAACGCCCCCGTGGTGGTGATTGAACCCTACGTGCTGGCGATGGAAGACAACGACCATCAGGGTAAAACCCTGAAAGCCGCCAGCCTTGCCGAGGCTATTGTCCATACCCTGGCCCCACTGGAAAAGCTCAAACGCTCGCCGGAGGCCCGCTTTCGTCAGTTACACCGACTATTAAAAGACAGCAGCCGGGCCGGGTACAGCCATGTGCTGGTAATTGAAGAAGCCCACTCTCTGCCCATCCCGACCTTAAAGCACCTCAAACGCTTCTTTGAGTTAGAAGACGGCTTTAAAAAACTGCTGTCCATCGTCCTGCTGGGACAACCCGAACTGGGCGACAAGTTATCCGAGCGCCTGCTGGCGGTCAGGGAAGTGGTACAGCGCTGCGAAGTGATTGACCTGCCGCCGCTGGATGAACACCTGACCGACTTTCTTGATTTTAAGTTTAAACGCGTCGGCGGCGACATGAACAACGTCCTCGGCCCGGATGCGATACCGGCACTGCGTCAACGCCTAAGCTGGCTGCGCCCGAAAAAAGACACACCGGTCAGCCTGCTTTATCCCCTGGCTATCGGCAATCTGGTGACCGCTGCCATGAACCTGGCGGCGCAAAACGCCATCCCGGTTATCGATGCCAATATTATTCACAGTGTGCATTAAAGGAGGCTTTTATGCTCAACCCCGCCGTGACCATTAAAAACCCGTCAGCGATGACCTACTAGGCCATCCAGCAACAGTTCAGGCAATGCCTGTCGTTGATGGACAAACTCAACCAGGAAGGTTTTATCGTCAGTCAGTTTACCGTTGATGGCTATAGCCGTCCGACCCTTACTCTGCTGCATGACCGACGGTGTGATGCGTTACATAAAAAGGGGCATGCGGTTCGCTATGCCCTGGGCACTGACCATCAGGGCCGCTGGGAAAAATACCAGTTCCTGCAAGATAACTGCCGAATCACCTGGGAGGTACGTTAATCATGAAAACACGACCTGTCCGTATTACCGCTCGCCAATCGGTTTATCTGGCCAAAATCGTGGATATTACCGAACAGGACTATGAGACCTATTTATCGATTTGCGAAAACTGCCGTGATGTTGATGAACAAGACCAGCGTCTTGGTGAAATAGCGGCCCGATACAACATGAATTTATTTGAGCATATTCAATACAGCGACGCCCTTGAAGACATTATTTTCGAGCGCGTTTAATCCCCGACATTTTAATTAAAAGGTAAAAAAGATGGCAAAGAAAATAACGCGGCTTAAAGCCGCGGCGGGTGCCTGCACGCCGCAAACCCGCGAACAGGTGATGGACGATATTAAACGGCTGGGTGATATCCAGCGGGAAATGACCCGGCTGGAGACGCAGATTAATGATGAAATCGCACGGTTAACCCATCAGCATGCGGCTGATATTGAGGCCATGAAAGCCCGCATCACCCTGTTGCAAAAAGGTATCCAGACCTGGTGCGACGCCAACCGGGAGGGGCTGACCCAAAACGGCAAAACCAAAACCGTTAACCTGATAACCGGCGAGGTGTCATGGCGTAACCGCCCGCCGTCCGTTTCGCTAAAAGGGATGGACGATATCCTGCAGGCGCTGGAAGAAAACGGGCAACACCACTGCATTATTCGCAAGGCGCAGGTGGATAAAAATGCCCTGCTAAAAAATCAGGATACCATCCGGCCCCTTAATATTCGCGGCATTACCTTTCATCACCAGCTTGAGGATTTCATTATTACGCCCTTTGAGCAGGAGGTGCAGTAATGCGCGCCTGGTATAACGACACTGCCCCCTATGTGGGGCAGTGGCTGCGAAACCTGATCGCCGCCGGGCATATTGCGCCTGGTGATGTCGATGAACGTTCAATTGAGGAGATTAAACCCGATGAGTTACAGGGATACACCCAGTGTCATTTCTTCGCCGGTATCGGCACCTGGTCATACGCCCTGCGAAAAGCCGGATGGCCCGATGATAAACCCGTGTGGACAGGCAGTTGCCCGTGTCAGCCTTTCAGCGCGGCAGGCAAGGGAAAGGGATTTGCTGACGAGCGGCACTTATGGCCCGCGTTCTTCCACCTCATCCAGCAGTGCAAACCTGGCGTTATCTTTGGTGAGCAGGTTGTAAGCCTTGACGGACTCGCTTGGCTCGACCTTGTACAAACTGACCTGGAAGCAGCGGGCTACGCGACAGCAGCACTTGATTTATGCGCTGCGGGCTTCGATGCGCCGCATATCAGACAACGACTCTACTGGATGGCCTACGCCCACTGCGCGAGACTGGAAGGATGGCAGGAAATGCAATGTACCGATCAAATCCAAGTTAGGGCGAGTGGTTTGGTTGGCCGGCTGGCCGACGCCCCAAGCGATAGACAGCAACGCCGGGGTGAGAGCGCCGAGATTGAAAAAGGACGGAAACCGCAATCGAATGTTGGAAGGGAGCTACCGCCAGGATTTGAAAGACATTCCTTACCTCATCAACAGTGCGCCACCGTATCTGGAATTGCAGGAACCAACCGCTTGCCGACTAACGGCTTCTGGCAAGAGGCTGACTGGCTCTGCTGCCGCGATGGCAAGTGGCGGCCAGTTGAACCCGGCACATGCCCGCTGGCTGATGGGATTGCCGCCAGAGTGGGACGACTGCGCGCCTACGGTAACACCCTCAATGCACCACAGGCCCAGCACTTCATCACTGCTTGTATGCACGCCCTGACCCTAGGCACCACTAAAACAATCCCACCGTCAAACGTCATTATCACGCCCCTGGCGCTGGAGGTCACCTCATGAGCTATCAGGAAATAAAACATCTGCGCCGTCAGATTGAAAAACGCCTTAACCGCGCCATGCATCATCTGCGGGCAGACCATTCCGCCGCTGCGTATTTTGAATTTCAACATGCCTTCGAGATATTGGCAGAACTCATCGTCACTCTAGATAAGGAAAACCCGTTATGAGTATTACCTGCATCAGCTGCCATCAGGCAACCCGTCACCTGAATCCTACCCAGGCCGAGATTACCCAACAACCGGAAAGCGGCGAGTGGGGAATTGACCTGCTACTGGCCTGCCCACACTGCGGACAGCTATATAGCGCCTGGGTACTTAACTGGGATGTCGTGCCACTAAAAGGTATCACGGCAAATTCGCCATCAACGCCACACACTCACCATAAACCCGCCGATTAACGAGGAGGACATTACCATGTGGATATTAATTTTGGCCATGTACGCCAGTCCTTATAGCGATAATGCCTTTTCCACTCTGCATACACAGGAATTTGACACGGAAACCGCCTGTCAACAGGCCGCTAGACTGTTTGCGGAAAAATTTGAAACCTTCAAGGATATTGATGCCAGGGCAATTTGCGTAAAGAAGTCATAGCAGAAAAGCGGCATGTAAACCATTCAATTGTATAATAACGCTATTCATTTTATAATCCTTCAAAACCCGAAGGATTATTTTTTGCTCACCGCATAAGGAACCCTGACCCCAACCACAACGATAAAGGACGCACCGATGACCCGACAAAAGTACCTGCAGTTAATCCATATTGCCGCCCACAATCTCAAGCTGGACGACACGACTTACCGCCAGATGCTGAACAGGCTAACCGGGAAAACATCGGCAAAAGCCCTGAATATCGGTCAACTGGCTCAGGTGTTAAACGCCCTGAAAGCCAAAGGCTTCCGTATCCAGCCCCATCACGCCACTACAAAAAAGCAGACTGACCGTCCGCAAATCCAAAAAATACAGGCCCTGTGGCAGGCAATGGCTTACGAGGGCATTGTCCGGGATACGTCAGCAACAGCCCTTGCCCACTTTGTTAAACGGGAAACCGACTGTGATTCACCTTACTGGCTGGATAACCAACAGGCCAGCAAGGTTATCGAGAAACTCAAGCAGTGGCAAAAACGCGTGGCGAGGGCAACATCATGCTAGAGAATACCTTTCGTAGCAAAGGGCCGGAGTTACTGGTTGAGCTGGCCGAACACACCGCCCAGACCGTCAGGCAGATTATCGACGTTGATCCCGCCGTTGCCAGCCAGATAGGCGATGCCGTGGCCAGTCAGATGATGGCGGTATGGGGTGGGCAGAATGTCTATTTCCCGATGGGTCTGATATGGAAAGTCAGCCAGCGTGACCGGGAGATATTTGCTGACTTCAACGGCCATAACCACCACGCGCTGGCGCGTAAATACAAAGTCTCGCTACAGTGGATTTATTCTGTGGTGAAGCGGGTTAAAAAAGAAGAGCTGGCCCGCATCCAGGGCAGTCTGTTTGAAGATGAAGATAAGCCGTCTCGATGACTATTTCTTGTTTCACATAGTGAAACTTAATTACCTTATCCGTCCCAGATAGATCCAGTTTGTCCCAGGTAGATCCACATTTATCGCACGTTTCCCTTTTAAATATCTCACGTCCTATCATAAGGCAGAAAAAGGCATGAGTTATTTTGTGAGAACGCGTACAAAAGAAGGTGAAAAGGTGATATGGGGAAAGGAACTGGAGGGGGCATTAAATGACAGTGGAATGAAGACAGGCCAGTTGATCACCCTTCGTTGCCTGGGCCAGCAGCCTCTGACCCTGAACATCCCCATCAAGGATGCGCAGGGCAACCTCATTCGTTGGGAAAAAAAAGAAGGGCATCGCCATCAATGGGAGATTGCCTCCGCCATCGATCCTCGTCTTTTGGTGGCAGACGAAAAAGACGCCTTTCCCCCTTCGGCGCTGCTCGCCCACGACAGTGCCACCTTTAATAAAATACAACAGGCCGTTCTCACACAAACAGAGATGACATTGCCTTTGCCCTCCCATCAGTCGGATTGGTTATGGGTGCAACCCGATGGCAAGGACACCTCAAAGACAGGCAATCCAGAGAGGGTGGTACTGCCGACAACTCACGCAGATTCAGGGAACACGGTGATGACAGCGTATTCCCCTGAGGGAAAAATGAGACTGCACCTGGTGCAGGGACAGGGAGACTCTGTGCAGGGGATGGTTTGGCATCAGGGAGAATATCGGCATGCTC